>NC_141878.1:573583676-573886706 GCF_056163025.1 Triticum urartu | reverse complement strand
AACCATTCCCGACGCGCATCATCACCTCGTCCTTCGCGAGTCTTCATTTATTCCGCAGCTCCTGTTTTGAGTTATAAATATGAGCAACCGCACCGGTATCAAATACCCAGGAGCTACTACGAGTACTGGTAATGTACACATCAATTACATGTATATCATATATACCTTTAGTGTTGTCGGCCTTCTTATCCACTAAGTATTTGGGGCAGTTCCGCTTCTAGTGTCCCTTTCCCTTGCAATAAAAGCACTCAGTCTCAGGCTTGGGTCCATTCTTTGGCTTCTTCCCGGCAACTGGCTTACCGGGCGCGGCAACTCCCTTGCCGTCCTTCTTCTTACCCTTGCCCTTTTTGAACTTAGTGGTTTTATTCACCATCAACACTTGATGTTCCTTTTTGATCTCCACCTCCGCTGATTTCAGCATTGAATATACCTCAGGGATGGTCTTTTCCATCCCCTACATATTGAAGTTCATCACAAAGCTCTTGTAGCTCGGTGGGAGCGACTGAAGGATTCTGTCAAAGACCGTGTCATCCGGGAGATTAACTCCCAGCTGAGTCAAGCGGTTGTGCAACCCAGACATTTTGAGTATGTGCTCACTGACAAAACTATTTTCCTCCATCTTACAACTGTAGAACTTGTCGGAGACTTCATATCTCTCGACCCGGGCATGAGCTTGAAAAACCATTTTCAGCTCTTCGAACATCTCATATGCTCCGTGTTGCTCAAAACGCTTTTGGAGCCCCGGTTCTAAACTGTAAAGCATGTGGCACTGAATGAGGGAGTAATCATCAGCACGCTGCTGCCAAGCGTTCATAACGTCTTGGTTCTCTAGGATGGGTGCTTCACCTAGCGGTGCTTCTAGGACATATTGTTTCCTGGCAGCTATGAGGATGATCCTCAGGTTCCGGACCCAGTCCGTATAGTTGCTGCCATCATCTTTCAGCTTGGTTTTCTCTAGGAACGCGTTGAAGTTGAGGTTGACATTAGCGTGGGCCATTTGATCTATAAGATATATTGTAAAGATTTTAGACTAAGTTCATGATATTTAAGTTCATCTAATCAAATTATTTAATGAACTCCCACTCAGATTAGACATCCCTCTAGTCATCTAAGTGATACATGATTCGACTCAACTAGACCGTGTCCGATCATCACGTGAGACGGACTAGTCATCATCGGTGAACATCTCCATGTTGATCGTATCTTCCATACGACTCATGTTCGACCTTTCGGTCTCTTGTGTTCCGAGGCCATGTATGTACATGCTAGGCTCGTCAAGTCAACCTAAGTGTTTTGCATGTGTAAATCTAGCTTACACCCGTTGTATGTGAACGTTAGAATCTATCACACCCGATCATCACGTGGTGCTTCGAGACAATGAACTTTCACAACGGCGCACAGTTAGGGGAAACACTTTCTTGAAATTATTGTGAGGGATCATCTTATTTACCACCGTCGTACTAAGCAAATAAGAAGCAAAACATGATAAACATCACATGCAATCAAATAGTGACATGATATGACCAATATCATATTGCTCCTTTGATCTCCATCTTCGGGGCGCCATGATCATCTTCGTCACCGGCATGACACCATGATCTCCATCATCGTGTCTTCATGAAGTTGTCTCATCATCTATTATTTCTACTACTATGGCTAACGGTTTAGCAATAAAATAAAGTAACTACATGATGTTTATGTTGACACGCAGGTAATAGATAAATTAAGACAACTCCTATGGCTCCTGCCGGTTGTCATACTCATCTACATGCAAGTCGTGATTCCTATTACAAGAACATGATCAATCTCGTACATCACATATATCATTCATCACATCCTTTTGGCCATATCACATCACACAGCATATGCTGCAAAAACAAGTTAGACGTCCTCTAATTGTTGTTGCAAATTTTTACGTGGCTGCTATAGGTTTCTTAGCAAGAAAGTTTCTTACCTACGCCAAAACCACAACGTGATATGCCAATTTCTATTTACCCTTCATAAGGACCCTTTTCATCGAATCCGATCCGACTAAAGTGGGAGAGACAGGCACCCGCTAGCCACCTTATGCAACTAGTGCATGTCAGTCAGTGGAACCTATCTCACGTAAGCGTACGTGTAAGGTCGGTCCGGGCCGCTTCATTCCACAATGCCGCCGAATCAAGATAAGACTAGTAACGGCAAGAAAATTGACAAAATCGACACCCACAACATCTTGTGATCTACTCGTGCATAGAAACTACGCATAGACCTAGCTCATGATGCCACTGTTGGGGAACGTTGCAGAAAATAAAAAATTTCTATGCTTCACCAAGATCAATATATGGAGTCATCTAGCAACGAGAGAGAGAAGTGCATCTACATACCCTTGTAGATCGCAAGCGGAAGCGTTCAAGTGAACGGGGTTGATGGAGTCGTACTCGTCGTGATCCAAATCACCGATGACCAAGCGCCGAACGGACGGCACCTCCGTGTTCAACACACGTACGGTTGGGGAAGACGTATCCTCCTTCTTGATCCAGCAAGGGGAAAGGAGAGGTTGATGGAGATCTAGCAGCACGACGGCGTGGTGGTGGAAGTAGCGGGATCCCGGCAGGGCTTCGCCAAGCGCAAGCGGGGAGGAGAGGTGTTATGGAGGGAGAGGGAGGCGCCAGGAGCAAGGGTGCGGCTGCCCTCTCTCCCCCCTCTTTATATAGGGGCCCTGGGGGGGCGCCGGCCCTAGGAGATCCAATCTCCAAGGGGGCGGCGGCCAAGGGGTGGCTTCCCCCCCAAGCCAAGTGGGGCGCCCCTCCCCCCACCCCTAGGGTTTCCAACCCTAGGCGCAGGGGAGGCCCAAGGGGGGCGCACCAGCCCACCAGGGGCTGGTTCCCCTTCCCACTTCAGCCCATGGGGCCCTTCGGGATAGGTGGCCCCACCCGGTGGACCCCCGGGACCCTTCCGGTGGTCCCGGTACAATACCGATTACCCCCGAAACTTTCCCGATGGCCGAAACTGGACTTCCTATATATAAATCTTTACCTCCGGACCATTCCGGAACTCCTCGTGACGTCCGGGATCTTATCTGGGACTCCGAACAACTTTCGGATTACCGCATACTAATATCTCTACAACCCTAGCGTCACCGAACCTTAAGTGTGTAGACCCTACGGGTTTGGGAGACACGCAGACATGACCGAGACGACTCTCCGGTCAATAACCAAGCGGGATCTGGATACCCATGTTGGCTTCCACATGCTCCTCGATGATCTCATCGGATGAACCACGATGTCGAGGATTCAATCAATCCCATATACAATTCCCTTTGTCAATCGGTACGTTACTTGCCCGAGATTCGATCGTCGGTATCCCAATACCTCGTTCAATCTCGTTACTGGCAAGTCACTTTACTCGTACCGTAATGCATGATCCCGTGACCGAACACTTGGTCACATTGAGCTCATTATGATGATGCATTACTGAGTGGGCCCAGAGATACCTCTCCGTCATACGGAGTGACAAATCCCAGTCTCGATTCGTGCCAACCCAACAGACACTTTTAGAGATACCCGTAGTGCACCTTTATAGCCACCCAGTTACGTTGTGACGTTTGGCACACCCAAAGCACTCCTACGGTATCCGGGAGTTGCACAATCTCATGGTCTAAGGAAATGATACTTGACATTGGAAAAGCTCTAGCAAACGAACTACACGATCTTGTGCTATGCTTAGGATTGGGTCTTGTCCATCACATCATTCTCCTAATGATGTGATCCCGTTATCAATGACATCTAATGTCCATAGTCAGGAAACCATGACTATCTGTTGATCAACGAGCTAGTCAACTAGAGGCTCACTAGGGACATGTTGTGGTCTATGTATTCACACATGCATTATGATTTCCGGATAACACAATTATAGCATGAACAATAGACAATTATCATGAACAAGGAAATATAATAATAACCATTTTATTATTGCCTCTAGGGCATATTTCCAACAATGGCTAATGGGGAACTGGGCCCGAGATTCTTTCATCGGCGAGGCATCAGGCAAGGCGACCCTCTCTCCCCGATGCTTTTTAAGATCGCAATGCTCCCTCCACTAGTTGTTCAACAAAGCTTGCTCGGTTGGCGCACTTACCCCAGTTCAGCTGCCAACTTCACTTATGCGGGTCACTCTCTACACAGATGATGCGGCTCTATTCATATCGCCGTCTCATGTTGACATTGAGGTAACCAAGCAGATCCTATATAGCTTCGGTATTGCTCCGGGTCTCTGTGCAAACCTAGCCAAGAGCCTTGTGTATCCTATTTGTTGCTACAGGCTGGATTTTGAAGCTCTGCTCAATCAGTTTCCTATGCCGATAATGCAGTTCCCTTGCAAGTACCTTGGCCTACTAATGATATGCATGATATATATAGATGTATATATGCTCTCCAATGTAGTATTTCAATCACTGGACTGTTTGGATTAAAGATCTGCAAGATGGACTTGTGTGCATTAGTTGAGGTTGATCTTTGTGAGTGATTATTATAGTTGACCAGTTGCCTCTGTGATGAATTGGAAGTAAAAGAGAATATATTGTCAATTAAAGCAATATTTTGTTTTATTACTTAATACCCATGGTGCAAAGGTATCTCGGTTGGAGAGTGGAGTACTAACTATATATGCATGTAGCAGTCTATAGAAACATGGATATATTGCATTGGTGTTATCATGCCATGTATGGTTTATCATCATAAGGAAATATTTGCAATTCATCATTCACATGCCTATGCTTAAATGTATGCACCCTTGATGTTTGGAGAGGGTGCTACTGTTGAACTTATGCTCATAACTTTCCTCATAAGAACAAGACATAACTTCATTCTACATGCACTTTTATTCAGTGCAGTTAATTATTCCAAAAAAGAAAAAAGTTTCAACCACAAGATATGCTCGTAACTTGTTGCAACTAGCAAATCTAGTGATATGGACAACATCGCTAGACTTGTTGGGGACATTTCAACATGATATCCCAAATTCCATATGCCATGTATCCCAATTTAAATGTGATGAAATGATAATATATACAAGCCGATGCAGTGTAGATTTTATAGATAAATGAATTTGTGGAAACCGACCAATGCATTGCTATGCATAATGAAAAGAATATGTTTACTTCACTTCATCTATATCATCTTTGTGATACATTGATGCACTGCTCAATATATCCTTTTCGAAAGTGCCTTGTGTTGTGTTACCAAAATACCACAAACATAAGAGAAGCTGCTTCCCTCCTAGATAACACAACAATTCCACTAAACTCAATCTGCCAACAACTTCTCGCTGGAATTATAGAACATTTGTACAGTGTGTTTTGCAGAATAAATGATATCAAAAATTGCTAGACAGAATAAAGCCAGGGGCGTGAGCCTTTCCTGGCATTTGCTATATTCTTCCTGTTGTCTACAAAATTGTCACGTTCGTGCAGCCTAAAGAGAGATTTGCCCGAACCAAATGAACAATCAAGAATGACAGACCCGAGCTGTGCCATCACTAAAACAGAGTTGGAAAATCTTTTACCCTGTCTTGAGAAGAACCTATGATCTCTTTACAACTGCGACCGCAAAGTGGGGGTGGTGCGTAAACTCAAACGAAACCCTCAGTTTCGGATCGCTAGCACCAACGTGGTTGATGATGTTTAGGGCTATCCTATTGTGCTCGGCAACCTGTTCAATCTGGCGGAGCTCTGCAAGCTTTTCTGGTTCGCTCGCAAAACTACCTTTCAAGGAGGGGATTATCTTCTGGATTTCCTTGAAGAAGTTGTATTTCATTACGTCCTGTAAAAAATAACGGTTAGGTTCAAATAAGCAGAGGGAAAGACTAGTGAATGGGGGGTTTCAAGGCTGAGTACTGACTGCCATGTATGCCTGGGCAGCCGCTTCCTTGAAACTGTAGTAGGTAATGCACTCGGGTATTTGTGCTTTCTGGAGAAGATCGAAATGCTGCATGAATCTCTGCGAAGAGTGGTTCAAGATTCGTCAGACTCGTCTAAAGCCATGTCTATAAGGATATCAGAATTCACAAAACTATCTGAACCACCTCTTGTTCAGTATTGAAGATACTTGGTGATTGGAATGACTTGCTTTCCTTCCTCAGGGCAGCCAGCAACTGCATTAGCAAACAGATAAATGTTGTTTAGTTGCAACAGGGAACGGTGGTATATATATAATTTACGCTCTGTGACTGTTCTACGTTGCCGGGGAGGGAGGGGCATTAGTGCCATATGTACCATTGAAAGTCCTTCTGATAATAGAACATAGCACTGAAGCAATAAACATGAAGGAGGAAATGGTGTGTCTCGTACAGAGTCCTTTGAATGATCCTTCTTCTTTTTCCCTTTTCTTCGCGCTGAACCGATAACAATAAGGACAAATTAGAAACCAATCTACTAAGAGAATATTGATAAAGATGGCATGGTGTTTTATAGAAACTTAGTAGGAAACAGCATCAAATGAATTTTCTCCATAGTGGTGTTACCACTTACCAGTAACAATATATGAATATTATAACCAAATATACCCCCAAAACAGGAAGTTTTGATTTGACGTAATTACATATTTCATTCTGTCTAATTTCCTTTTCAGCTTCTGGATGGCAATGTGTGCTTATTTATTTAAACAGTCTCCCGTTTGAATTCTGCAATTTATTTTCCTGTAGTCTTCTTGTTCTCTTAATTCTATTGTTTTCCAAATGGATTCTAAGAGGCAGATACATGAAGCAGTAAGATGCACAACATGCAACTCAAACCATCAAGGTGCTGACATATCTGAATATCTGATAGACATCCGGAATGCTACATGGTCATTTTTATAATATTGACAACCCTGCTAAATTGGAAATCTAGAAGCACATCATCTACCTGTAATTTAATGACAATAATCTAACAAAAAATTCTGAACAGGCATGATAACTTACAGTTTTCGTTGCTAGCAAGGATTCGTAACTGCATCTTCTCTATCAGCTTTATAAACACCACATGCATATACCAGTACACCATACAGTATTCACTCGGAGAATAGAGGTCAAGCTCAAAACCCAATATGAGAAACCGAGAAGCAATCCAGTATGTATGTTCTTGAGACCAAACAAGTAGTTGCTTTGATACTCTCATGCACATGTTCTGCACCACCAACAAAACAATGTCAAAATATATGACAACTAACTACTACAGCAAGCACTTGAAACCAGAGATACCTCATCGGCCAAGACATTCCTAGTTTCACCGAACTCTCTTTTCAATGCAAGCTCCAACTGCAATATGTATAGGTACAAAACAATATAAGTGTAAGATCTAGAGATGACCAATGGTCAAACTGTCACAACCATAGAATGCTCGGTCTCAAACTATTATAGATGTGTAATCATCATAAGCCCTTAACAGTTGGCTGCGTAATAGTAGAAGTAAAAACAGGGCACATTTGACACTACCAAAATTACTGCTTTCCCATTTGTGATTGATCCCTTTCTTTCACCTTGTCATAAAATGATAGTCCTAGTAGGGCATTTCCTCTATCATTACTCAAGAATCAAGTTACCAACAGTGACAGAAACATGCAAGTGCTCAGTACCACGATGAAGTGAATACTCACTCAACCCAGTAGGGAAAGGTTAATTCAGAAATCCAGTTTTTTTTCTGCATGATTATGAAAGATATAATGGCATTCATAGCTGACATAGCAATAACCAATTTTAGAGACAGAACCGCAGGTTAGCATGAAACTGCATTCACAATTTGACTAGCTAAGTGTGTTTGATCCAAGGTCAGTTTCACTAGCTAAGCGTGTTTGATCCAGGGTCATGTTAGAAAACAAAGCAAGAAGACAGGTATTAATGATGTGCAACTTATGGGAAACAGCAAAAGGGAGCAAGTAGAAAATTGTATGTGTAACAAACCTGTATGGAAATGGTACTCCAATCCTGCAAGCTCTTCCCAAGCTTGCGCCGTTGCCATGCAGTGTTTGTACAGAGAATTTTAAGCAAGTTGATAACCAACTACAAGGTCATTAATGCACTTGATCAATGATATGCACAGAACTCCAGATATACTCCCTCCGTCCCATAATATAAGAGCGTTTTTGACACTACACTAGTGTCAAAAACGCTCTTATATTATGGGACAGAGGAAGTATATTTTTATGACTGCATGAGTAATATATATGACGTAAAGGTTGAAAAAGGAATAATCCTGGTGGCTGACCTGACCTAGCTGCACTACAAACTCATTCGACTGGAATTCCTTATCTCCTATAATATCCGGTAATGACAAAGCCCTTGAAATTACATCGCAAAACAAGTCTCGCCCATAAAGTTTGCCATCTTGAACCAATAAAGTCTGTTTCAATGGATTTTTGCATGTTAATGTAAGTGGGAAACAACAAACTATAACATAATTCACTGAATACATATTTGCCAGGATAAGACTTAGGATTGGGAAACAAATCATATTTCTACAAGAGAAGGCCTAATGGAACAGAAAATGAGCCAGTAAATGAATCCTTTACTGTTACAACATAAATGAATCCTTTACTGGACTACTAAGAAAACCTCAAAGCTATTTATATACCACCGAGGGATCGAGAGAGGCGTTTTGGAGGCCGAGCTCCATGGAGGCCTTTATTTTTGAAAAATTCAAATTCAATCTTTTATGGTTCAAAAAATTTTGAAAAAAAAAGCATGTATGTAAGGATGTAACCCACATGTGTGTAAAAATTCATGACGAAATACCTTGAGTTGTGGCCTGTACAAAAAAGATAAAATCATGACCTGGGAGGATGAATAGTATCATGTGTTAAATAGCCTCAGATTTGTCTTTTTTGCACAGCCCTCATTTCAATGTATTTTGAACTGAAAATTTACACATATGTATGTTATGTCTTCATGTATATCTGTATTTTTTTTCAGAATTTTTTGAAATATAAAAACATGAATTTTGATGAAATTTCAAATTTGTATTTGGAGGCCGAGCTCCAAAAGGGATTTCCGCGAGGGATCAATTTATAAAGAAAAATAGTAATGAAACAGCAGTCTCCTAAAAATCAGTTATGGATATAGGAACGAAACAAAGAAGGATGGGTATTTGCAGAAATAAGCTAACCACATTGTTAACAATAAGGAAAAGTAGTTCGATTCTGATATCCAGACTTCAACTACCGGAAGTGTTTAGATTCGTGACAATCATAAAGTTGAAGTTCACAAATCATACCAAATGAAAACAAAATCCAAGAGTAGCACTTACTGCATAACTACAACGTATGACATACTCCACATCCACAGAAAGCAATGGTTCATAACCAAATTTGTACAGCAATCAGTTAAAGAATAGTTCATACACATATACAAATACAATTGAAAAACAGATCTCATACATAAATGATAGAATCTACAAAACCTTTTCTATATCTAACATAGCAGACAGATATTAGTCATTTTTTGCAATCCAGGGGAAATAAAACACTAATGTCAGATGAGTCAAAACATCTACAGCATAACAGTGATAAAGATGGCCCTTGAAGCATGTCAGTGTGACCCACCTGAAGAAATGCTCTAGGAACCAAATCAGGTACAGATTTTTGGAACTGTGCAATGAAGTGAAGAACATTCTCAAGCACGGGATCAAGCGACAGAGCACAAATGATATCTAGATCATGCAGAAGCTTCTCAAAGTACCTAATTGCCTGTAACAATGAAGTTGACGCAATGCTTATCAAGTTGAAAAGGAGTATACAGAAACTATTCACTAGTATGGAAGCATAATTTATGGCACCGATGTGAACTTACATCACTCCAGGCGAGTATTTGAACAGCACGCGGTGGTGCTGGACTCAGAAGTCTGCTATTCAGACTGACATCAAAGCCAATAGGGCAGCAACCTGATGCAGTGGTGCAGCTTTCATCACCTTTTTGCGATGTAATGTCAGACCGAGACTTAAGGAACTCTTGGGACTTCAGCATCAAACTAAGCTCAGCCAAGCATGACGTAACATGCTTGCGAGCCAAATCCAATCCTCTTCCTTGAGGTTTCCTCATGCACATAACCACATGGTGAAAATGCTACATAACAACAAAAATGTGAAGACACTCAGAAACCAATTAAAAACCTCTTATGTATCATCTTCTTGCATGAGGTTTGCTCATGCACATGAATGCACATGATGACATGGTAAAGTGCTACACGGCCATACAGACATGTGATGACATTTAGAAATTGATGAAAACCCCTCTTAAGCATCATTAAGATGATCACCCAGGACTAAACTTGGCATTTATTTATGCAATCAGCTATGGTGGTCCTTATTTGCACATTTCCATATACTGAAAAATCAGGTGCTCCTAGGCGCATGCTTAACATGCGCCTAGGCACTGGGCTGGAGGCAAAACGCCTAGCGCCTAATTGTGCTTAAGCATGCGTTTTGGTCGGAAACGGTCAAGGCGGAGGCAAAACGCTCGCTCAGCGCGTAGAGCTTAAAAAACACTTGTTTCCCTGTGATATATACAACATAACATTTAGTTTTAGCAACAATATCATAATCGCAATAAAAAAAGGCTTTGTTGTTGTTGTTGTTGTTGATCATAATCACAATCAATGCATATAGTGGGTAAAGTGCTGTAACGCCGAAACAAACTCTATGTCCCTCCCCTCTCGCTGACAATTTTAAGAGAAAAGTGAGAATTGCCACTCAATTCAATGCCATTTCAGTCTCACTCAATTGTCTCAATGACAGTCGTTCAGAATCCATCGAGTGGTAAATCGAGGTGCCAATGAATGCACTGGCAAATTCTTAAAAACTTCCCAATTTAGATAGCACCAGTTTATAACTTGACTTCCCATTGCTTAATTTGAAACCACCATGTTACCACAATAACAGAGCATAAGCTTAGATAACCAACATGATACACACATCAAGTATCAGCATTGACGAAATTAGACTGAACAACTGAAGTGAAGAATTGGAAAGGAAACATGGGTTAAGACCTTACGAAAACGTAATCTGCACAACAAGGCTCTGCAGTAACCCTCTTCCAGCTCAGGATTATCCTGCAGTGATTCAAACTCTGCAGTAATAAACTTTTTAGTTAATAACACAAAGCCTACAGCGCATGTTCAAATCAAATAAGCAATTCAATAACTTCGCTTTTATTTCAAATGTCCAGCGTCCAAATTCTTTTATAATTTGGTGTCGTAATCTAAAGACTAAGTGGTATATATTTTAAGATGATGCACCAACTTACTTAGAAACTCCATATACAAAACAACTTGACGCAAACTAATCAGCAGTCCGCAAATTTCCAAGCCGAAGGAAAGCTAGTTGTAATTTTATTTTAAAAAGCAGGAACATATATTTAGTTGTATGTTTTGTAAAAGGCTGCAATTTTGGACTTCGGACCATGACATAAGCAAATTGATAAAACAAGGAACAAGGTTTTACACAACGCAAAATAATGAACATTTAATTGAATCAAAGGATATCTGCAACGGCAATACAAGTACCTTCTAGTGTTTTTTTCTTGGATAATGCTTGGGATTTACATGCACGCAATTGACGAGATATTGTCTCTTCAACCGAGTTCAGAACTGACAAGCACTTATCATCACCTTCACCATTCAAAGGCAGTCCAAAAGACATCGTAAAGAGGTCTTCTTCCTACAAAAGCATACGATAAAGATCATATCTTATGTAATAAGTGGAAGTATGGTACTTAGATTAAAAACTAGATAAAATTGACTCATATTAACAAGACCAACCTGTATTCAAATTCGATTTTCATGCCATCCTATAGGTTATGTGAACAGATCTCAACCAACAAAAGCCCCTAGGTTGGGCATAGCACAGGAAAGCCAAAACCGGAACAGGACACCGAACCAAACAAGACAAATTTCCAGTTAACTCAAGGTATGTTTTTCATTTCTTTTGGCAGTTAATGAAAAACAAATTCAGGTTTGCCGAATTTTGTTGTTTGGGTTGTCAGAAACCAAATTCACTGAAACAACCAACTACCGGACTTACATCCTAATGAAGGTGCCTGTATTCAGTCCTAATGAAGTTCACCAAGATGATAAATATTTTTGAATCACCTTTTAGGTATAATAGATGAAAGAGCAGAGCACATACGCATCTCACTGGAAACATTGATTATACAGACAAAAAGATGAAAAGTGACGCATTACATATTCCACTCATAAAGAGGTAGTCTGACATGGGAGATGATGTTTTTGTTGCACTGGAATCTCCACATTTCAACAATAACAATATGCGCCTACTCGTCGTATATGAAATTAAATACGAGCATAAACCAACATGCACGGCTTCGTTATGTCAAGACTCGGAGTACATATAAATGAAATCAGTGGGGAATGGCGATAGAAAATTTCCAGCAAAAGTACCTCATGAGTTCGGGCAGTTGAAACGACAGAAATGACAGAATTACAAGTAGCACGCAAAATCCTGCAGAAGCTATTTAGGACAGCATGCGATGAAATTCTCTCCATTTTCATAAGGTAGATACATGTGAAGACGGTTTGTGCTAGAGTGTGACCCTTGTGCCAGGTTGCCTGAAAAATAAAGCAGTCCGATAAAGTAGTTTAGCCAAATGAAACACCTGCTTATTAGACATGGTTGCACTGAAGTACCTCACATGAGAAAAGATGGTCGATGACATCAAGAGTTCGTTGAATGTCAAGTGTTCTGTCCAAACTAAGTGGAACTGGGGCAATGCCATCTTCTATGGCTTCATCGATGGAATAATATCCACTTCTCTCGATACCGGAATCCATTTTAGGGTCCATTATCTGTATCAAGATGCAATAGATGCAGAGAACCCAATTAAGCAATGAATCTAAATAATTAAATTGAAATCCCACAAATCAAATGGTAAATGAGTCACTCGGCAGGCCTATAATACCAAAGTATCCTGAAATAATATAATCAGAATTCTGGTATTTGCCTTTCTCACTATGAACTGGAAAGCTTGTACAGAGTCGTGATCAGTTGTATAGTGAGGCTCAGCACTCAAGAGTAATTCCAAGCCTAAGGTGTACGTCCAGAATTCAGATCAAAGCAACTCAAGTGCAAGTTTCATGCAACAAACTTGCATATCCCGAACTCAGTATCAAAGCAACTCAAGTTCAAGCTTAATAGGGAAAAGTTTAAAAGCATCTACTGGTGACTTAAAAAATACCATGTCTACTCCCTCCATAAAGAAATATAAGAGCGTGTAGATCACCACTCTAGTGCTCTAAACGCTCTTATATTTCTTTACAGAGGGAGTACATGTCAACTAATTAGTAACCACTGGTTGCGTAAAATAATTTAGTAAACACAAAAACATCATTTGACACTCTGAAGTACGCAACAGAAAAAATGGGAGTTGAAACACAGCAAAAGAGCAGGGGAGATAATGAGGTCCTTACTTCCAATGCAGACATTGCGGCAAACAAACTGAAGTTCTCCCCATGAACAAGTTCCCCATCTTGGAGATCTACAAGCATGAAGAAATTAGAAGGAGAACAGTTGATAGATATAATAAATTAACTACCAGATATCAGCGTCGACTCGATTTTCAGGCATCTGCTCAAATATGACAGTCCTAGATACATTCACATCAAAATTGTTTTGGAGTTATTTTGGGGAGACACACACCAGTGACGGTGCCGTCACGCACAGGGCTAATCAAACCCAAGAGTCCACAAATCCACAACACTAGCCATAATAAGTTATATTTCGTTTCTATAATCCAGTTGGGAAGCTATATATTATATCTTAATCTATCTTTTAGGTCCATATTATTGGAATTCTCTCTTATCAGGAGTTCGGGAGACTGGTCTATAAAGAGACACCATTCATTACGAGCTCAAGCAAAAATTTAACAGATAACTGCCCCCACATTGGCACACTATGCGCAAGTCAACTCAAAATAGGCACAATAACACAGATCTAAGATAGATGCAAGCAAACAATGCGACTCCTAAGCCCTAAACTTAAGCCCAAGCCTATAATCCTAAATCCTAACATGAGTGAAATTCTCTGTTCTCAATGAGGTTACTCACTTCCTGTCTGTCCAGAATAAATGTTCTCTCAAAAATGACTAATGTCCTGTCTATTATCAATAAGGATTGCATTAACAGACTAAATTTTCAGTTTGTCCAGTCAGCACTAGTAATATAATATTATCCTGACAACAAATTTCCCTGACCAACAATTCATATCATGTTGTTGAGAACAGACTTTGAACTCCTTCCCACCAATATAAATAAAAGGAGTGATCAATAGGTATGATTCACAAAATTATTCATGTGTATCCTTCTAGGTAATCCTGGCATGTGGGCGATCGCTCCCTCCAACCCTCTAGCTCAACCCCAGGTAAGCCAAACCAGGGGGAGATCCAAGAGGGTAGATGAAAGCTCAGACACCACAAGCTTTGCCCCTTTCCAAATTCAGTGCATCCCTCACTGCATCCAGCTACAGTTGACTTCCACAATGGGGCACCAAAGAATAAGAACTAGTGAACAGGCAACCAGCAAGGTTTTTTATTCTAACAATCCCCATTACCATGCACAAGGCAATCTTGTGAAACCACTAAATGAGAACATGAGTAATGGTATTTATCTGTTTTCAGCATTTAACAGAAGGAAGACGTGAAAATATGATGTCATTATGTGCCATCCTGCTTGCATACCAAAGCAGAAGTAAAGTAGGGCAACATTTGGATCATGGTCATGTGACGTCACAAAGTAAAGTAGACACCCCCAAACATGTTATCCATATGGCTATGCATATACCTCTCAAATAGGGCAACATTTGGTCACACATTAAAATTCTGAAGGCACTGTATGCAGCAACCTAAGGGCTAGTTGGGATAGACATGGGTTAAACTCAAACGCTTTGGATGAACAGATTTCGGTTCAATTAAGGTTGATCCGAATCCATCAAACAAGCACCAAATTGGTTCGAAGAACCAAATAGATGCATACTTGGCACAAACCAAAATTCACACATCACCTAGGGATTACAAGAAAGCAACACAGTGTCGGCATGTCTCTTATCTTCCGACCATACGCATGATACAAACCTGCTCCAGTACATGAAACTGCATGCTTGCGGCAACGCATCCATGATATAAGATACCGCATAAACTCACGCAGACAGGACCGACTCCTAGGGGCCTTCGTAATCGATTCTGTCAGGAACAGAGGAACCCATTGTCCCTCTGCTTGCAAAGGAAAGGAGGAGCCAATTGTACTCTGCTTGTAACGCGAGAAAATGAGTACAGGTCTAGTCAGTCCAATGCAAGCGCGCATTCCACATTGCTGGAAACACACTGTGAACTCGATCAAGCAGCCATCCGCACACACGCACGCGCGCGCGCGCGCGCACACACACACAACACGAGATCGACCGAGCCACGGTCCGTAGACCTGCTAATACTCCCGGCTCTTCAAAATAACTTGTACTGTAACTTTCAACGTCTTAGAAAATACAGCAGGGAGGCGGGCTGGGCGCATCGAGCTTACCAGCGCAGGCGGCGGCGATGAGCGGCGAGACGTCGGCCCAGACGCCCTGGTCGCCGGAGGGGGGTATGGAGGGCGGCGGCCCCGGCGCGGGGCCCGCGGGCGAGGAGGAGCCCGCCTCCATCGGATCTGGCCGGATGCGACTCGACTGCCCACGGCAACAATGATGGTAAGCACACCGGAGCGAAACCCGACGGCGGCCCGGGCAGAGCTAGGGCTCCCTTACCAGCCGAAGATGGAGGGATCTTCGCTCCGCCTCGGCCCAGGCCAGCCGAGGGCTGAGGAGGGCGCCGGCGAGGAGGGGCGATTCCTCCGCTCTCTCGCGCGGTCGAGGTGGAGGTGGAGCCGCCGCCGCCGCGCCTGGGTGGGGGTGGGGGTTGGGGTGAGGGGGGGTTGTGGAGGCGGCTTTGGCGGCGCGGGGCGGAGGGGTTTCGGCGGCGGAGGCTTTTGCGTGCCGTGGAGGTGGAATCTGTGGGCGGAGTTGTTACGGATTTCGTCACTCTCCCACCCAGTGAATCTCCTTCCACCTTTTTGATGATGATGAGAACGTATTGTTTCTTTTTTCCAATTCCACAGAGGTTTATTTACTCTGCAGTGTATTTGATGCGCTTAGATTTATTTATTACTCATACAAATATTAAAGTACTCCCGCCGTTTCATAATGTAAGACGTTATGTGAGTATTTGTTTATTATTGGAGTACTAGCCATGTTGGCAGACTCCAACACGTTTCACTTTCTCTCACTTATATCCCACGAGTCATCTCCCGTTCGTTGGGGCATCTAAACTAGTTGTCCCATGGTTGATAGTTTTAGAAACTCTGAATGGAAATAGCGGGTTATTTTCTAAGCTAGGAGAGGATGACCTATTTTTTTAAGTCATCAAAAGAGTGAAGTATTAGGGTAGTTAGCGTCTGCCTACTACACACTAGCAGATATGATAAATAGAGCCGATAAAAAAGTAGAGACCCTATATCTGTTAGGGGTTTTACTACCAAGAGTGGATATAGGGTCTCCCTATGACATGATAACGGTCACGACAACATAATCGACAGTGGAGACCGACAAAACTATCGGGAGTGGCAAGGTATGAGTTTCAACATTCTTTTTCAGCAGGTTTTCGTCGAAGTGTGAGCAAGAAGATTAAATAGAAGGCTTAATCCAACGTTGGTGGTTCCGATCATAATGATGTGCAATAGCCGATCTAGCGGGTGCGGTCATATGCCCTCCCTCCCCGAATTTACAAAAGAAATTCTTATACTAGTGCAATGTTTTTGTTCACTATATTAATTTTGGTGCAGTGCAATAAAAAAATTCTAATCATTGGAATGTTGTCCATGTTCACCCTCATAATGTCAAATCCTAGACCCGCCACTTCAAAGGCGACAACATTGTGTGATGGCGAAGAGTGGGCGATAGCTATGCGAAATCAGCCGGCGAAAATTTTAAGCAAATTAGGGCATCTCCAACGCCGACCCTCAAACCGCTTACATACATCCAGACCGCATGGTCTGGACGCCGAAAGCCATCCAACACAGGCATGTATCGCTCCGCCGAGCGGTCCAGGCCACATTTTTTCCACAAACTGAAACCAAACATGGGGGGCTTTGCGGGAGTCCAGACACGAGACTAAGTCAGACTTTGACACCCATGACCCTCCCAAAAGGAAAGCGGAGCCCGCCCTTTTGTAGCTTCCCGCATTATTTCAGCGCCAAATCCCCCACTCTCTTCTTTAGTCCCGCCGCCTCCACCTAATTCCCGCCCTTTTCTCTCATTTTCTTCTTCGCTACCGCCGTCGACGCATGGAACTAGATGAGGACCTGGCGGAGATGGAGGTGGTAGAGGAGGCAGAGAAGGAGGTTGCATTCACGGCGACAACGACACCTTGAGCATTGAGAAGGCTCGAATTGCCGGTCCGCCAAGGCAGCACTCAATTTTTTGCACGGACTGATATTCTTCTGTGATTGGGCATGTAAGAACTTAAACATACTTGTCTCTTTTTGGTTGTGATCGAACATGTGATCCAACGCACGCTATGGATCAAACTTGTATTTGAATTTCAATGTGCCCTTTACTTGCTGATCCGTGTTTGAATTTCAATGTGCCCTTTACTTGCAAATCCGTGTTCACGGACTTTGTCCTCTGTCAAACGGCATCCAACCAGTCCGCATACGGATGCCGGAGTAAATTTGTGGGTCAGCGTTGGAGATGCTCTTACAGCATTTCCTTTCCGCTGTTGATCAATTTGGATTGCAGACATGGCAAAGCAAACCAACAAGGTACCAAAACCCCGTATATGATTAAATGAAGAAACAAGTAATCATCATCCCGTTTGTTCCTCAATCCATTGGCCTGATAACAGGGCAGGGGAGAGCTGAGACCTAGGATCAACAAACATTCTGTTGCTACAGAACAAGAAAAACATGCAGCTATGTCAAGCGACTGGTTATTACAGAAGAAGTGGATCAAAAAATTACAACACTGCAAAGACCTGGCAGGGCAGAGACATCTTGAGCCTCGGTGCCCGTCGACCCGACGGATTCTACCGCCAACGGAGTTCTCAATGCCAAAGAGAAGGAGAAGAGTGTGGGAAATTATCATCTGTCCCGCGCCGCGGAGCTCTACGCCTTCATCTTTCTCTTCCTCTTGCTCTTGCTCTTCTTCGACTGCGCCTTCGTCGGCTGGGTCTTCTTGTAGTCGGCCGCCTTGTACTCGGGCGTGTCGCGGAGCCCCAGCTTTGACAGGACGAGGCAGTATGAGTCCCAGTCGGTCCTGCGCAGGTACTTGAGGTACTTCTTCCTCCTCTGGACCATGTCCTGGAGCCCCTTTCGAGAGTGCTTATCCTGCATCACAGAAGAGTCGACGGGGTCACTTGATCAAACTGGAGTTTGTGCAATTCCAGAGGTGGTGCCAAGGTAAAACAGCAATACAACATCGGTACGCATAAGGTTATATTCAACATTGTGCATACCTTTTTGTGTAGAACGGATGACAAGTGCTTGATTTTTAGTGTCAGTTGGGCTACTGAAAAAACAAACGCGCAGCATATCAGTGGTGCAAACAGAGCCAGAATGGCATAAAATGCTCTACAGAAAACATCAGAACTGCTTACGACCTTAGCTCTAGACAAGTGAAGAAACATAGGAGTAGCAGGCATAATGATCTGTTAGTAAGCAAGACTTCCTAGCCAGACATCTTTTCAGACTAATCAATTACTAGCTACAGAAGAATATGAAGAAAAAAACATGCTACTGTCAAAAAATGAAACATTGAAGTTAACTGAGCCGTAGCTCCATTGTATTGGCTCACAGAGATACTAGGTGTTCAAATGCAAATACTGAATACTCTATACTGCAATCTCTAGCACAGGCTATATCAGCTCCTCAATCAAATTTTGTCTTTGGGTCAATCCTAACCGTCACATCAAAATCATGCAAGCCTTCATTGCCAAACACAATGGTGACTCAAAATTTAAAAATCGCTATTTATCAATATTACACTAGTCATGGAAAAGTCACAGGGCATTGAAACACTACATTTGCAAGTCAGTGTATTCTACTAGTATTATGCAAGTAAGGGATAAGATATTTACTTTGAACTCGTGCGGAACCACAGTCATTCTCGGACATCTTGAACTCATCCCTGACCTTCTGAAGCTCCAATTTCATCTTCTCTTCGCCTGACATGTGATCAGGATGGAAATACTGAAGACAGCAGGCACCGATAATCATCAGTCAATCACACTCTCACATCAGAAACAAACAGGGGAGAAGTCCTCCCACCAACAGAAAATAGACGAAAAAGCAAAAGGCCAATCTCACCCTCTCTAGCAACTCCTCCTGCGGCGGAAGATTGCTCAGCATGTACTCCGGCAGCGGCTTTCCACCGATGTTTGCAAATAGTGACATATGCTGGACTGCTCCCGATCAAGAACAATACAGCACAAGTTTGTCAGTTCCATTGCCCCTCGGAGGTAAAAGAGGTGAATGAAGAAAGAAAAACAAGCAATGCTGGGCGGGATTACCAGTGCTGACATGCTTCTTCTGCCCTTTCTGATCTTTATGGAGGCTCGTTAAGGTCTGCCGGAGCAAACCAAACTCGCCGCCATACCGCGGGTCAGCCTGGCCCCTCTCCTTCTCCGCGATCTTGGCGATCCGCCCCTGCAGCTCCTGGAGAGAGAACCACTCCTTCCCGTCCTTCCCTGCGTCCGCCGGCCGGAGCTCCCTGAGCATCTGCCCAAGCTGTTCGGGAGTGTATTCATTAGCGAGAAAAACGCCGGCGTCCTCGTCTTCCTTCCCCTCCCCGGGCTGCGGCTTCCCGGCCCTCTGGCGCATCTCCCTCCCGAAGATGTTGTCCGGGGTGTTGTTCAGGAACCGCAAAGGCGGCTGGCGCTGCCTCTCTTGCTGCGGGTCGATCTTGCGGATGCTCTCGCGGATGGACTCGAAGCTGAAGCTGAACGGCTTGCCGCCGCCGGCGTTGGGGGCTCCTCCTCCCTGGGGGCGACCCGCCGGGGAGGCGGCGCTGTTCTTGAGCAAGTCCTGGAACGACGGGTTGGCGCCTCCGCCGACACCGCCGCCAACGCCGGGGCCGGATAAGCGGGGGGAGCCGGCGCGGAAGGACTCGAGGCTGCGCTTGATGTCGTCGAGGCTGACGGAGGGGGCCGCGGGCGGCCCGCCGGGGCGGAGCGGGTTGGCCGGGATCCGGCGCGGCGGGGGCGGCGCCGGGGACGACTTGAGGCGCTCGCGGATGTCGAGGAAGATCGAGGACGCCGCCGGCCTCTGGGGGCCCTCGCCGTGGTTCGGGGGCGGGTGGCCGGGGTCGTCGGAGGGCGGCGGGGGAGGGGGAGGGAAGGGAGGGCTGTTGTTGGAGGAGGACGAGGAGGAGAAGGAGGAGGAGGAGGGGCGGGGCACGTGGAGGAGGGGCTTCCTGCTCGGGTTGATCAGCCGGAGCGCCATGGCGGCGGCGGCGGCGGCGGCGGGAGGTGGGGCTTCACTCCTTCCTCCTCCGCCTCCTCCTCGGTGGACGTGGAATAGGGTTTTGGGGGAGGGGAATGAATCAGTGGAGTGGTCGAGCGATCGCCCATTTGCGGCCTGCTGCGAACACACGTGCAGTGGGCTGACATCGGCCCAATACGGCCGCAGATAGATGCAAACCCACCGTGTCTGGGGGCCTAAGAAACCCACCGTGTCGGGCGGCCCAGCAGCAAACCCCTATTCAAGGCTCCGGAGGAATGTATGGTAGCATCGTAAAGGAGAAGATGCAAAGTTATGGCCGTTCACCATTTTCTCAAAAAAAAAAGTTATGGCTGTTCACCATGCATGAATCTTTACCACATGTGGATTTTACGTACATGGTTGTGACTTTGTGGGTGATATGGCACGCGCGTCGGAAATCAATCTACAAACACGTGTTCCAGCCACCCATGTCAACACAGCGCTTCATCGCAGAGCTTGAGGATCTTGCTCCAACATCATCAGCTGCCGGGCCTCCCAAGCCGGCGAGACAACCCTGGATTCGTCCACCTCCGGGAATCGCTAAACGTAACGTAGATGGAGCTACTTCTGTGCATGGAGACGGAGGAGCAGTTGCGGCTGTTTGTCGGAATGAATATGGAAAATATTCAGGGCAGGAATTGTTTAATGCTTAAAAAGATGCTGGTCTCATCGGATTGTTTTCAGGTAATTAATGATGTAAAGGCAAACACTGGAGGTGCACATCAGGCTATTATAAGGGAGATCAGAATTCGTGCACGAGATTTTGAGTTGTATCCCCATGAACGCTATTGTTGAATAAAGAAAGTATGTTTGGACTCAAAAAAAATATGGGAAGGTTTGTGGACGAGGCGAAGAAGGGCGCCAAATCAGTGACTAGTGATCACTCAAAAGAAATCAACGACTAGTGGTGGAGCGAGCGACGTGAACGTTTTGTCGCATCGCAACTTTTCCATCCAGTGCCTGATGCCGGCCGACCCCAATTACAGTGTGTGGACAGTAAGGATGAAGATTATTCTTCAAATCCTCCGAGCGAGGCAAGAAATCACGGGCGACGGCGTGGATGTGGAGTGCGCCAAAGGTGCCATGGCCGCCACAACCCAGTATCAGTCAGATTCCATGCTGGTGACATTGGCGGATATAGAAACAACAAGAGCGCTTGCAAAGCTAATGAGGATCGAAGAAGATCATGTCATGAAGGCTCGGGCAAGTGCCGAAGCGCCAATTTTCACAAGTTGCAGATGGAGGAAATTGAGTTGGTGAAGGAATACGCCATGCATCTCAGTACTTTGGTTGGGAAGATCCGTGCATTTGGCCCAAAACTTGAGGAAGTCGAGATTGTGGAGAAAATTTTCGGTTCGGTGACTGATAAAGTGACCAACTCCTATAATTGTGTGTAGGGAATGCGGGACGCTATGGAGGCTCGAGTCAAGCGAAGCGAGCGGATACATAAAAAAAGGCAAAGGAAAAGACAAGCCACAAGGTCGAGATAAGGCCGATCAAGCTATCAAGTGAAGCACCCAACTTGGATATTGTTTGGAGGCTAACAAATTGGAGATCAAAACAAATTTGGTTTAAGCAAGAAGACAAACGACTAGGTCTTTTGATGGTCCAAGTTTGTGATCTTGTCCGAGTGGTGGTTGTGAAACCAAACCGAAGGTGCTACTTTTTTTTGAGGGAAGGCCCATTACGGCTAGCTTTATTAATCTACGAAAGAAAGTACATCATCTACTAGACCAGAGACCAGACAACCCAGGGGCTCATCTGTCCAATTCATAGAAGTCTTATTAGAAAAGAAAAGTTAACTAGCACATGTGACGCTTGATTACTAGAACGATAGCAATGTCTAAAGACGATTTTCCCGAGCGACGAGGCCACATCCACACACTCCGCGAATAAAGCCGCTGTTGTATCCCACCATATGGACTGCCCATTACAGAAATTGATCATGTTTAGGGTATCTGATTCAGCTTCCACCGGAGGAAACCCTAGAGAATTTGCAAAGACATGGCCATTGTTTTAGCTGTCACCATATCTGCCACATGGGTGATGTACTTACATGTGCCGCTAGAAAGTTCCCTCTCTCGTCTCGGATAACTGTTAGAGTTAATTAATTGTGTTAATCTTGGGGTACATCTCCCCTTGTAATTGCCAGACGGTTAGCACCGTCGCATCTGTCTGGAACGGACGCATCCTCTGGTCGCGTCCCCCCAACTTGCATATAAGCATCACTATCAATGAAAGAGATAGACACTTCTATTCATTTTACTTTGATTTACAACACGTTATCAGCACGCTCTTCCTTGAGAGCATCTCCAACAGCCGCGCTATATAAGCGCCGCGCTGAAATATCAGTGTTTTTTTGTGCGCGCTACCGCTCCGGACGCTCTAGCGGAGGCGCAAAAACCGCGTGCGCGGCATATCTAGTTCAGCACGTGGGCCGAAACGCCATCGCGCGCCGCTTATTTGCTGCGCCCGCTCCCGCGTGCTGGACTCTCGAGAGCTCGCTCGCAACTCCACCTACCCTATACAGCCGCGGCGGCGCCGCTGCCCGCGCCACCCCATTTATTCCGGTGACCATTCTGGCGCTTCCCCGGCCTATCCCCGCACCGCGGCGACTTCCTCCGTCTCCCTCTAGTCACCGCCGCCCCTCGCGCGTGGCAGTCCTCCGACGAACAGTGCCCGGCCGCTCACTGCCGCTCGACGCCCGCAAGGTGTTCGACAAAACGCCCGCAAGGTGTCCATGAATTTGGTGCATGTTGATTGTAGCTTTTTATAGCCTAGTTTGTATTGAACATTGTAGATGAGTTCGTCGTATGATTCTTCCGAAGAATAATTTGATATGGAAGAGGAGGAGGATCTTGCAATGACCCTACCTATGCACATCAATAAAAAACCGAAGCACGGTTGTTCGGGTATGAGTCGGCAGAAAATTTGGAGGGATAGGATCGATGCCCACAACAGATTGATGAGGCACTATTTTGCGGAGAATCCCACATACCTGGAGTCGTACTTTGGTCGCCGGTTTAGGATGAGCACTGAGTTGTTCAGGCGCATTGCAGAGAAACTAGTGATCCATGACCGGTTTTTTCAGCAAAGGAGGAATGCCGCCGGAGAGCTTGGGCATAACACCTTTCGGAAGGTGACAGCCGCTTTGCGTATATTGGCATACGGTATCCCGGATGATCTAGTTGATGATCATTTGGCCATGGGTGAGAGCCAAGCCATCATGTGTGTCAAGCACTTCGCAGTCGAACTTGTGCAAGTGTTTGGCCAGGAGTATTTGAGATCTCCCAATGCTGAAGACGTCGCAAGGCTATTGGAGATGAAAAAAGCTCGCGGCTTCCCAGGTATGCTTGGCTCAATAGATTGCATGCATTGGAGTTGGAAGAATTGTCCAAAGGCATGGCATGGGCAATTTCACGGCAAAAAAAGGGTTCCACTATAATCCTTGAAGCGGTGGCCGATCAAGAAACTTGGATTTGGCATGCTTTCTTTGGAATGCCTGGATCTTTGAATGACATCAATGCTGTCAACCGGTCTTCACTGATGAATAAGATTGCAAATAGTGATTTGCCACCGGTGCAGTTTGTAGTAAATGGTCGTACATACAACTATGACTACTATCTTGCGGATGGCATCTACTCAAAGTGGCAAACATTTGTGAAGCCGTTGAAAAAACCGGAAGGTAAGAAAAATCTTGATTTCCACAATGCACAGGCGACGGCTAGAAAAGATGTGGAGAGAGCCTTTGGAATTTTGCAAGCCCAATTTGCTATTGTGAGAGGACCGGCTAGATTTTGGGATCAAAAGATGCTTTGGTACATCATGCACGCTTGTGTGATCATGCACAACATGATCATCGAAAATGAGCGTGACCAAGATGTAGACTACTCTCAGTATGAGCTCTTGGACATACCGTGCGAGTGCGGCGGATGGCTGAAAGGATGGCCCGTTTTGTTGCCTCCTATCATGCCATTCGACGTCCCGCAGCGCATGATGATCTTCAGAAGAATCTCATCGAGGAGTGGTGAGTTTGGAATGGCCGACAAAGGGTATCATGATTTGTGCGTTTGATGTTGATTGTTGAACTATTTGTTGTATTGTTGAATTATCTGTTATATTGAACGATAAACTATTTGTTTGAGTTGCAATAACGAAATTGAACTATTTTATTGTTGATTTATTGTAGTTGTGTTTGATCTTTGTGCTTGTGTTTGGAACGCATATATTGTTTGTGTGAGAGTCGCTCGTGCTATTGAAGCTATGCGCGCGCTGCATTTTAGCGCGGCTACTGAAGTCAGCGCTGCCTGCCACGTCAAACCAAACGATGAGCATGTGGCAAAATAGTTTTTAGCGTGTGATGTGTTGAGCGGCTGTTGGAGATAATGTGAGCGACTCAGGGAAGAGGAAAGCACTGGAAAGGGGACAGCCCTCGACCGGCGAAGCCACAGCCCGGCCCTGCGTGATTCCCGACGCGAAGTGAACAGGGCCTTGTTCACGCACAGGCCCGTTGCGGCCAGCGGCGGTTACCAATGCAGAAGAGTATCCAGCGCAGAAGGGATGGCGCATGGAACCGCTTCCGGCGAAACCCTCACTGGGCTTCCTTCCGAAGATTGCCGATCATGGCCAGATCGCTGGAGAAATCAGCCGCCCAGCGGAAATGCACCGCCGTTCAAGAGATCGATCAGGAGAAAGCAAATTTCTTGCCTTTTGTGATTAACATCAATGATCTAACAATTGATTTGATTGTTTTCTCTTCTTGGTTTACGCTATTCACTCACGTGAGTTACTTCCATCAAGTGCATACCGAAAGATCAAATCGAAGAAAGGAAATCATAGGTGTTCGACCAAAATCACAAAGATCATAGGTGTTCGTTCATCATCTCATGTCCCTCGGCGTCCCGTTGGCGAGCTCGCCGTCGAGCGGCCGCTCCGGCACATGGAGCCCAGCGGCGCTCGGCCTCACGAACGGTGCCGCAAATGGCGTCTCCACCGGCGTGGCTTCCAGACACGACCTCATTGGTGCTTCCTCTCCCGAGGAAGACGGTGTAGCACTTGGTCCCTCCACCCGTCGCCGGTGAACGACGTGGCTGCGTGGCGGCCATGGAACTAGTCCGGTGAGGATGGGGATTGAGTAATTGGGAATTTATTTCCTTGTCTCTCTCCTTATCTGTACTCGATTGACCAGACCGTGGACAGCCGCACATGCGTGTACTACTACGTGGCCTAACTGCATGCGGTTGAGTCATTAGCACTACCGTGATAGTATTTGCTTAATTGCTTTACTAGTTGAGTCATCAGGGCATCTCCAGCCGTTGCCCCCCCCGGACGCATAAAAATCGCCCCCTGGGGGTGAGCCGGCGATACAATCGGCGCTGGGGCGATTTTGCGCCCAGTCATCGCCCCAGGCGTCGAAATTGACCTACTTTGCAGCCCAATTTCGGCGAATAAAGGGTTCATATGAGCGAGAATAGGCCCATATTCGGCGTGGTTTCGCCGTGTTTCGGCGTTCAATTATCAACATAATTATTTCTTATCACATATTTCATCACAGAAAAATCAAATACTTCAACAAAATAGTACAACAACAAATAGTTCAATACAAATTATATAGTTCAACAAATAAAAACTCGTATTTCATCACACGGCGTCCCCCTTGAGCCTCCATAGGTGCTCAATCAGATTTTTCTGCAGTTGATGATGCACCTGTGGGTCTCGGATCTCCTGACGCATACTGAGATAGGCAGTCCAAGTTGCCGGTAGCTGGTGATCAACTTCGGCTAGAGGACCCTGCCTGTAGTATGGTTCAGTGTCAAACACTGAGTCTTCTTGCTCGCTCTCGATGATCATGTTGTGCAAGATGACACAACAAGTCATAATCTCCCACATTTGATCTTTGGACCAGGTCTGAGCGGGGTACCGAACAACAGCGAATCAAGATTGGAGCACACCAAATGCCCGCTCGACATCCTTCCTGCAAGCCTCCTGAACTTTCGCAAACCAGGCGTTCTTGCCTCCTGCCGCAGGGTTTGAGATCGTCTTCACAAATGTCGACCATTTCGGATAGATGCCATCTGCTAGGTAGTACCCCTTGTTGTATTGGTGCCCATTGATCTCGAAGTTCACCGAAGGAGAATGGCCCTTAACGAGCTTGGCAAAAACAGGAGAGCACTGCAGCACGTTGATGTCATTGTGAGTTCCTGGCATACCAAAGAAGGAGTGCCAAATCCAAAGGTCCTGTGTGGCTACCGCCTCAAGCACCACACTGCAACCGCCTTTGGCGCCTTTGTACATCCCCTGCCAACCAAATGGGCAATTCTTCCATTTCCAATGCATGCAGTCGATGCTTCCAAGCATCCCAGGAAATCCTCTTGATGCATTCTGGGCTAGGATCCGGGCAGTGTCTTCCGCATTGGGTGTTCTCAAGTATTGTGGCCCAAACACTGCCACCACTGCCCGACAGAACTTGTAGAAACACTCTATGCTGGTGGACTCGGCCATGCGCCCATAGTCGTCGAGTGAATCACTGGGAGCTCCATATGCAAGCATCCTCATCGCTGTCGTGCACTTCTGGATGGAGGTGAATCCAAGAGCGCCAGTGCAATCCATCTTGCACTCGAAGTAGTTGTCGAACTCCCGGATGGAATTCACAATCCTGAGGAAGAGCTTTTGGCTCATCCGATAACGGCGCCGAAATGTTCTCTCGCCATGAAGTGGAGCATCGGCGAAGTAGTCGGAGTAGAGCATGCAGTAGCCTTGGAGACGATGCTGGTTCTTTGCTTTCATCCGCCCCGGCACCGAGCCACCTCGCCGCGGCTTTTCATTGCTCGCCAGCAGCTGGCCGAGGGCGGCGAGCACCATGAGATGCTCTTCTTCCTGGACGTCGGCCGCGGCTTCCTCCTCCAGCAGCGCGTCGAGCTCTTCCTCCTCATCCGAGTCCATCGCTGAGGCAGGCAAAACGCCGAACACCTTGCGCTCGGTGGGCGTGTACCTGCCGTTAAACCGCGCCTCCGTGGCTGGAAACGGCGGCCGGAAACGCCCAGCTGCTGTGGGAAGGGCTGCCACGGCGAAGCGCTGCTATTTTCCGGCGGGGAATGGCTATCTAGCGGAGTAGGGCGGCGGCCGTCTCCGGGATATAGCTAGTGGTGGTCGAGGGCGCGGGGGGTGCGAGGCGAGTCGGGGGAAGAAAACCTTGACTTTTCCGCTGTCGGTGTGGGCCAGGCGTGCTTTTCCCTAGCGCCGGAGCCCAACTGCTCCCCAGCGCGCCGGGTTCGGCCTGTGACCGCCGGGCGGAAAAAAGGTCCGAACCGGCGATTTTCGGCGTCTTGGGGGCGCGACTGGGCCGTTTTTTCGGCGCCGGCGCCGAAAAAGTGGCCTGGGGGGGGGGCCTGTTGGGGGCGCGTCTGGAGATGCCCTCGGCACTCTTGTACTAGTATTTTCTTAACCTGAAATCTTAAAAGTGCACGCGCACTTTTTTATAGGAACGGGTGGCCGGCTTTGCCATTCACATGTGTGTCTTTTTTTTGTCAATTAGTGAATATTTTTTGTTAGTATTAAATGCATTCAGACTAGTCTGGGAAACAGATTAACGCACATTTATTTTGGGCTCTTAAATTTTGAAAAGTCATATCTTTTAAACCACAGGTCGGAATTCAGATCTGTTTTCATCGTTGGATTCATCACGACGAGATCTTCGAAACTAGATACCGCATGGGTATGTTTCGACGAATTTTTTGATGCCAACTTTGGTGTTATATGATGCAACTAAAGTACTGCATTGTGCAACTTCAGTACTACATGGTGCAACTTATTTTAAAACCAACTTTTGGGGCTGCATGATCTCACTTCATATGAGGTTGCAACCTACCAACCATAACAACTTGATGTGCAACCAGTCTAGTAGTTGATTGCAAGCCTTGTCCCTACTCGTGGATGTATAGTTTTTTTACAGTTGAAACACCCTGCCTCACCTCCGCTACTGGCGATATGTGCAACTTAATCTATTGTTCAGGCCAACTGCCTATTACTTGATGTTCAACTCCTTTCCCTCCCTACTTGTGAAAAAGTAGTTTCGGTTTGCGGGGTCAACAAACGGAGTTGCACAAAGTCTTCTAGGTAGTTGGCCGAAGTAACATATGAAGTTGCACATCTCACAAGCAGGGATAGTTGGATGATGAAATTCCACATACATGAGGGCAGTAAAAAATTACATATTCAAGGTAGTGAAAAGTTGCATATAAACAGGGCGCTAAAGTTGCACACCCCACTAGAGGGGTGGTTTGGACCGAGTGCTGCTAGGAAAATTACACATCCACGGGGTATGAGGGAAAGTTGCACATCATTGGTAGGCAGTTGGCCGTGGAAGTATCCGAAGTTGCACATCCACTGCTAGACAGTTAGCCGACGTAGCAAACAGTGAAAGCACAATCACTGGCAGGGGAAAAGTTGCACATCAACTACTGGGTAGTCGTCCTTGGCAGCACATGAATTTGCACATCTCACTAGAAGGAGGTAGTTTTGTGGGTGAATGTGCCATCATTGAAAACTGTACATCCACGGGGTAGGCGAAAAGTTGCACATCCACTCTCAGATAGTTGCACATTGGCTGCTAGTCAGTTGTAAATAACAGAGACGAAATTGCACAAAAAACTCATCGAAACATACCCATGTGGGATCTAGTTTCGAAGATCTTGTCACGATGAATCCAACGGTGAAAACGGATCTGAATTCCGCTACGCGGTTTGAAAGTTATGGCTTTTAGAAAAAAATGAAGTACAAATTAAACATGTTCACGCATCCAGGTTGTCACATTAATTACACTCTCTCGGAATGCATGCATGCATGCATGCGGAGTAGTTGGACCATGCGGTCATATGCATGCATGCAATTTATTAAACGGACACAAACTTTCCTAAAGTAGCAGGGAGACATAATCTTTCCTAATAAAGAAGGCTGCCACAGATCGCTAGCGGGCCGACGGCCGCCCGCTAGACGCGTCATTTGCTTAATTGCTTTACTGGTTTACTTTTTCTTTTCATAAAATTAGTTCTATCAACAACTTTTAATGGTGATTTTATCTCTGTTTTTAGTCTGTTATATTTCCACGTTTGTCATGTATTGAGATAAATTACATCTATTTGCAATTGAGATTTTTAATCTCTTGCAAAGATAAATTCAGTACCTCCACAGTACTGTTTCTCCATTGAGTACGATGTATTCAGAGGTATCTCTATGATGTATATATTTCCATGTTTAACACATGTTGAGATTAATACGTCTATTTGCAAATGAGATTTCCAATTTCTTGCAAATACATATGCAAAATTCAAGGTGGCATCCTTAGCAATTTGAGATTCAGACTAATGATTTCGAGCCACCTTCTTGAAATCTATCAATTTTGCAACATTAAGATGTATTTATATTACACAATCTGTAATATAAATAAATTACTGTTTTTTCACCGGAGATGATATGTTCTATGTGTTTACCACATTGTCATTCTTCATGAACATGTCACAGCGGTCGAGATTGATTTCTCCCGCACAACAAACTTGTAAATATTTGACAATAACATCTCCCTCATTATATTAGGAAAACACAAGGTAATGAGTTGGATCTACTGCCCATGTGCAGACTATCTCTATTACTGTGAGATCTATATGATCTTCAATGTGTTATATTCCCACAATTGAGGTTGAGCATTTTCATGTTATACACTTGAGTCAAAATTTTGCATTCTTATTACAAAACCATGATGGTTTTTAGTTTACTTCTTGTAAATTAATTATCTCTGGCTTGCCTCTATAAGTAATCGATGGCTAACAATTTGAGACTCTTGCCCTCAATGGCCACAACTTACTTAAGCGGGCCATGGACATCAAGATCAGTCTTGCATCCCATGGAATAGCGCGTGCAATCCAAGCCACGCCATCGGGACGCGAAGGACCTCAAGGGTAATGGTTTGAAACTCACTTCAAACCCTCAACATGACACCATCAAGCTGTCACGAGACCCTCTGAGCATGGAGAGCATGATGGTTGAATATGCATCAACCGACATGTTTGGAGACTATACATTTAGTCCCTTAGTCTTCTTAGTGATCTATTTATTTATGTCCATTTATGATGTTCTAATAAGAATATGATTATTGTTGTCATCATATATTGTATATCACAATATATCGTATCAGCACTTTGATATAAATACATTTGTATGTATTCTATATATCTGACATTGATTTTCATATTGAGAATCTTCATGTATATATATATATATATATAGATTTCTACGGGAGTCAATATGATAAAAATGATATGTACCTTGTGGACATATGCACCACAAACTTTATACTCAGGGAAGTCCAATGTTTCCACTCTCGTTGAGAGAAAGGAGATATTTAAATCGCTAGACGCGATGAGGTATTTGTTGGCTCAACTCGAGTCATATTTACTATCCCTATGGGTACCCGAGTAACATCGGGATGCTTTATGCTTCCCAGGTTTAACTCGTACCCTACTAAACTATGAATGTATCCGTTAAAACAGTTTCCGTAGCGAAACTTATGATGACAACAAAGAGAAATAACTTCTCTTTACCATATGCAACGGATATGGCAAGCACATTCTCTGTGTATGATCTAGATTGTACTACACATACGACACAACCCGTAGCACATGTTGTGTACGAGATAGTTTTCCAGAGTGTCATGTACATGACAAACTTGGCATACTCGCCTTGGTCATCGAGACATTGGGTTGAAACCGAAACTAACAGCAATTCCAAATAGTTTATGATTATTATGATGCTAAATTCTAATAACATTTGGATTTTATGTGCACTACAAGTCACACAAGGAAGCTAATTTTAAGGCTCGCACAACTTAAAGTCTACGCCGAACCACTCAGACTCCTCGAATGCATCAAGTCGAGGTAAGTGGCTCTTCCCAGCCATTGAGTAGACTATTCAGGTATTCCATGGTTCTAAAAGACATATCTACATGATGGTATTAAGTATGTGCTTTATTCACACGAAACCATTGGCTCATTATCCTGACATCGACTTCAAGCAAATCGAATAGATAACATTGCAGAATTCTCCCCGAGGGCCTTCTCTATGGCATTTGGATTGAAGTTTAGCAATTTGTCCTAATGTCTAGACTCAAAATGGGTTGGTAGAATCCTATCCAAAGAGTTAAGCTCGTTGCACTATATTTACTTTGGAATTGCAACTTACCAACTTTACGTTGGATTCATGCAATTTTACACGCTCATGACAGAACTGCATAATATTATTCCCCTCTATCTTTGATATGTGGATATCTACCAAGTATTTCCTATCTGCAGTAATTCGGTTGCATACTGATATCATCACCCGACATACATCATTGGCCCCTCAACATATAGTTGGGATCTATGTGAGGAATAACTGTATTTCCGTCAATATCTCAAGCCCCTCGCACAGGGAGTTATTCAAGGCCATTATGCTAATTCAATGAGGAACATTTCCAGACATTAAGGGGAGATTTCAAGTACCATAAAGAATGCCAGGAAATTAGTGGAATGTTCAACACATTTATTCCTCAAATCCATGTACTCAAAGATCTGAACCATGCGTTCAAAAGATTTGCAACACATTGCAAATAACTTGCCAGATTTATTTACTGACTATAAAGGTGTCACACAATCCTACAATCCCGCAAAAGTACGCCTGAAAAAGTGGAGGTGCCAGCAAAATCCACTCCACTCCCCATTCAAAACAACAGGGGGAGATGTATGGCAGAAATACATCAGGATTAGCAAGGATATCAAGGCATGTGAATCAATAAATGCAAGTCAACTTCACGTTGACAAACACCTAATGGGTAGTATACACCCAGTGGACGGGAAACCTCCACCAACCCAGGTCATAGTGCACACAATGACCGGGACATCGGAATACCCGACTCAATCGCATTGGGAAATTGCGAGCAGTCACGATGGGTAACGATATTTCCATCAACTATATATTGATATATAGATTCTGGAGAAACATATAACTGGAAGTCTACAATTGTCGACATACATTTCTCAACTAGATTGAAAAAATCTTTCAAGTGATTCAGATCCAAAGACCATGGCCATGGCAAAGTGTGAACAATATTCAGACTGAACTCAAGCAAAGGGTATAATCTAGGTAGAAATAATATTGCTCAATAAAGGGAAGGTATTCATAAGCAATACGTAAACCAGCTTTCTTCTGGAAACGGAATTGAGAACAATGAGGTGGTGAAACATAGAGCAAGTAATGTAGCACAAGGGTTCACACAGATACCCAACTATTCTCCAGAGGTGGAATCTCTTTCCGATAACTTATATCATTGGCAGTACAAAATCATCTATTTCTGCAGTTGATAGATGTAGTGATTACATATCCATGTGCATCACTAGATTCAGACATATATGATTGATTCCCGATGGAATCTCAATTCTGAATCGAAATACAAAATGCAACATGCATTGTGTAAAATCAGTAAGTCACCATACAACTTATTATTGTCGGTACATATGGTACAACTGACATAGTGAGATCCTTATACACAAGGATTACTCCTACAATGATGATTATCCATGTTTATGTGTCTGCAATGACGACACATGTAATCATCTAAATGATGGAGTTTAAAATGAAGGATTTGGGTAAACCAAAACACCGCTCGTTACTACAACTTGAGCACCTTCATTCATACATTATGGTACACCATGTTGTCTATATCCAAAATATATTGGAGAAATCCATCCATAACTCTCATGGTAGTTCATTCTCTAGACATAGAGAAAGATCTATTTAGACCAAGAGATGATGGAAATGAGATTTGGGACTCAATGTTCCATAATGCCATTGGATTCACCAAACACAATTGGTTGGTACTCAAGAATATCTTTCGATATCTCCAAGGCATCAAACATCTTGTTCTGGTTTTTCAGTTTCACAGGAATGTGAACACCGATATCATTGGATACATCGATCAGATCCCCACTATGTCGGATCGTAGACAAGCGTGTCCCTACTAGGTGTGGTAGCGCTCTCATGGAGAGTCTTCGAAACAGACCTCATGGCTACATCCACCAACCATTATCTTAACGATAATGTTTCTTGTGTTGCCCGGATGCGAACAGACTACATATTCAGCAATATCGCTATTTGCATATCTTGCAAGTCAAACCATACGACTGATTTGTTCACGAAGTCTCTACCAACTTCTACATTCCAGATATATGTTCTTGGAATTGGTGTGTGACAGCTTCGAAATTTGCAAGAATCAGGGGTGGTATCTTCCTGAATTGTTCCTGTTCAATGCATCATATTATACTCTTTCCCCTTCATGAGTTTACTATACATGTTCTCATAAAGGTTTTTAATGAGGTAATATCAACATAAGATCATATGTCATATTTTCAGTTTTCCCCACCGGGGTTTTTAGGAAAGTATATAAGACATATTTATTGTTCTGTAAATTCTATGAGTTACTCATATTAAGTTAAAAGAGACAATAATCATTATATGTTGCATCATTTTTTCTCCTTATTTTTCCCACCGGGTTTGAAGGGGTTTTAGCAACATATCAAACACTATACTCCTCACATATTTTCCCACAGGTTCTTTGGAGGAGGCTCTTCAAGATAATGATGCTATATGAACAAGTGTAGATTAGGGGGAGTGTTAGAGTTAATTAATTGTGTTAATCTTGGGGTAAATATCCCCTTGTAACTGCCAGACGGTTAGCACCGTCGCAACTGTCTGGAACAGAGACATCCTCTGGTTGCGTCCCCCCAACTTGTATATAAGCATCACTATCAATGAAAGAGATAGACACTTCTATTCATTTTACTTTGATTTCCAACAATAACAACTGATGTAGCTCCCACACCTTCCTCTTCACACACCTGGGTTCTGGTTTGCACCATCTTTGCACTTTGGTATATCTTTCTTTATTGTTAGCCTCATGGTAATTATTTGTAATTGCTAATACTGACATATGCCATCTCATAGGGGTGGTGGAGTGCCATCATGGGAAGAAAGTAATACCGAGATTATCGTGAAACCATGGGTAAAATTCAATGATGGTTCAGCTGTGGAGATTTGCGGGCAATGTTCTGTCCTCTTTCGAGTGTCTCACAGGCGAACAATACAAGACAAGCTTAAGGGTGAAACTGGACCAGATTCGAACAGATAATACACATACTATATCATATTTTGTTTATTTTGAAACGCAGAAATGAATACGGAATATGCCTATCAGGAACAAACACGGTACAGTAACGGAGAGGCAAACATTATATCAGACAATACAAGAAAAACAACCACATCTCAACATGACAAATGGTAATAAAAGGTTCTGCCTTGTCAGCCAAGGACAGATTAACTGGAATCAAGACGAATGGTTAGACCAGCGATCAAGGAAGTCTTTTATATATTCGATCTCGTGAGCCATACTCGAGTAAACAAGGGACGTACAACATGATGTGATCTGTAGTACGATGGCATTAGTCATTGGAGATCACAAGAGGAGATAAGTCTGGACAATATATATGAGTACAAAATCGTGAGATGCCAAGAGCTTGAGTAGAGGCCACACAAGATTTTTGTCGGATTTCGGGTTCCGGCAGACCCTTGAGGTTCGAACACCGGGGTGCACGCGAAGATCTCTCCCCTACCGATCTACGTCCAATCTCCTCGCGTGATCTAGCTGAAAACAACGAACAACATAAGGGACACAAGGTTTATACTGGTTCGGGCCACCCTTGTGGTGTAATACCCTACTCCAGTGTGTGGTGTGGTGGATTGCCTCAGGGGCTGATGATGAACAGTACAAGGGAAGAACAGCCTCGCGAGAGGTGTTGTTGAGCTGGTGCGATGAACTGCTTGGGTGAGTTCAATCGCCTCTCTCTCTCTATCTCTCTTTTTCGGTCCCTTCCTATCTGCTCTCTACTCTGTGGTGGCTAGCTCTATTTATAGAGGCCCTGGGCCTCTCCCCAAATAATGAGCGGGAAGGGCGCCAACAATTGGCCATTTTGAAGGGGAACATCTAGTACAAGTTATCCTGACCAAAGCACTGGTGATGACGCCGTCTTGGGCTCCACGGTGACCTTCGTCCTGCCGCTCGGTTGGTCTTGGTCTCGTTGCAGCGGAATGGTAACCTTTGCCCGGTGCCTTGGCCTGTGCTTGCCCCCTTTGCACCAAAGGGAGAACAAGGACACTGCGCAGGCCGACGCCCGCCTGGCGCCCGCCTGGTCTCGATCGTCATGGCTTGCGTCACGGGCTCCTCATGAGGTACCCCTGCCTTGATCTCTTCGCCTCCTCGCGAGCCTGCCTGATGAGGCTACCTCTGAGGAAGCTTCCGGTCGTCTGCCCCGCGAGGCTTGGCCCCTCGCGAGGGTCTTGAGCTTGAGCTGATGAAGATGGGCCGCGCTGGGCCCCCACTTGAGCCACGCCGCAGGCAGGCAAGTCTGGGGACCCCCGTTCCCAGAACGCCGACAGTAGCCCCCGGGCCCAAGGCGCGCATGGGCTTGGCCTAGCAGGGAAGCGAAGGGGCGAGCGCGAAGCGCCACGGGCCCCAACAGCTTGCGGCCTTGGGCGCCGTGTGGCGATTGATTGGTCGTGAGAGCATGCGCTTCCCCACGACGCCTCGGCAACCGCACGACTTGACAAGCCCCTGCATGCAAAGAAACCGGTCATGATTACCTGCGATCGTGGTGCTCGGCGGTTGGCCTTCTCCAGCTATAAGTACGGGGCTGCGCGAGCCTCTTCAGTCCATCCCTTCCTGCTGCTCCTTTCCTTCTTCTTCCTCGTTCTTGCTTCTCCTTACGCCAATGGCACCAATCCGCCGGTTCTCTGCAAAAGAGAAGGGAAAGGCCCCCCGAGAGGGTCCTGACCCACTTCCGCCGAAGAAGCGGCTGGTCCTCTACCACCGAGATGAGGGTGCTCATCAGGAGGTATCGAGGCCCTGGGTGACGCTGCGGCTGCCAAGGCTCGCTGCGAGGCGCTGGAGACCGAGCTGCAAGGCCTGCGCGACGAGCTCGCCAAGGAGGTCCACGGCCGCCAGGAGAAGGAGGAGATGAAGGCTCGGGAGGCTGCCGTCAAGGACCGGGACGCCAAGCTTGATGACCGCCACGGCAAATTGGAGACGCTGGAGCGGTCGGTAAAGGCGGAGAGGACCAAGCTTGACGCAAGGCGAAGGTCCTGGCGGAGGATCGGGTGGCCTTCGCGAGGATGGAGGAGAAGGATCGTGCCGCGCTGAAGACGCTTTACGAGAGCAGCTTGGAGGAGCCGTTGGCCGGTGCGGAGGACGGCCCCGCCAAGCTGCTTCCCTTCCTAGTTCGTGCGCTTGAAGATGTCGTAGACGGCCTTGGCCCCACGGCCGAGGCCAAGGCGCGCGCCCTGTCTTCTGCGGCGCTGACGCATGTCCTCAGCCACGTCTACCTGCGTGACCCTAACGTTGACTTCGACAGCCTGCTGGAACCCGTGAGTGGCGACCTTGCCGCCGCTGCCGCTGAGGACGTGAAAGGCCGAGCCGAAGCTTTGCTGGGGAGGTTCCGCGCCTTCAGCGTCTTGCCTGGGCGCGGTGCCGCCAGCTCCGTGGCTCCGAGAGGCGGAGCCATCCAGCATGACTCCACCACGGGCGGCGGCGCCACTGGAGAGTGATCCCTTCGCGGCTTCTGTCCTGTTTTTATTCCTGCAACATGCACCATGCCTCGTGGAGGCATTTAAACTTGTGTTTAGCGTTGTGAAACAATCTATGGCTTGTAATATTTTCTTTGAATTTCCTGGAGTTTGCATTTTTCTCCCCTACTTGCTCGCGCTCTACGTCGGCAGGGCCCGACCCCGCGCACACCGCACCCAGCGTTAGCCCCGACCGGAAACCAGGACGGGACTAAGGAGCGAGGGGCTACGTGGAAAGTTAGGCTCCTGAGTCGCGATGCTCAGGAGCCCCCCTTGACCCGCAAGCAACAAGTAGGAAAAAGGGGGGAACGAGGAGTGGATTGATCGTTCTGCATCGGTAGGGCCCGGCCCCGTGCATACCTCACCTAGCGTTAGCCCCGACCGGAAACCAGGACGGGACTAAGGAGCGAGGGGCTACGGGGCAAGTTAGGCTCCTGAGTCGCGATGCTCAGGAGTCCCCCTTGACGTTCAAACGGGTTTCCATACCTTGGCTCCGCTCGGGGAGGGGCGCGTGACAACCAGGTCCGAGGGACCTGGCTGGGTGGCGTGTGCTCGGGCGAGGCCCGGGCGTAGCCCCCGTGTCCAGCCCCCTCGTGCGGCGCTCCTGAGGGGAGGCATTGCGATGGTGCCAGACACTGAGCTCTGGGCTCACTGAGGTTGGTACGACCGTAGGCCGCCCTCAGTTGTTTATCACCAGCGCGGAGCATAGCGCTTCCGTATGTGTACGGGCATAGCCGCTCCTCGGCACTGTCGTCAGCCAGCGCGGAGCATGGTGCTTCCACTGGTACGTGGGAGGGGGCTCCCCTTCGGAAGGAGCCCCCGGGGCGTGTACAGCCCCGCCCTGACACGTGGTCGGCACGGTAGGGCTAGGAGAGGTGTATCTGGGCACTCGTGAGCCAGCACGGGATCACGAGGCCCTACCTCGAGGCGGGTTGCGCCTGGCTCTGGGCCTTTATCAATGGTGTGTTCCTGCAGGGTGGTTAGAATGCAAATGCTCTACGTCCTCAGGTCCCGGCCCTCGAGCTAGCTCGGCCACCGCTGGTATGACAGGTCGCAATGCCATGGGTCAAGGCCAGGGGGTGAGGGCTGGAGAGCCAGTAGGAGCCCATGAGTCGCGATGCTCAGGTACCCCCCCTTTTAACGTGCAAGCGCTTTGCATGAAAGCGGAGAAGTCCGCGATAAGCAGCAGGTGACAATTAAGCGCGAAAGAGCAAATTCATTTAAATAGACGCGAGAAAAGCAAACGCCGTTGGGCCAGGCCCGAGCAGCTCGGGGATGATGCAGCCCGAGGGGCGCCCCCAACAAGGTAAGTAAAGAGCATAAGCAAAACGGGTACATGCCGCAGGGACGGACCCACACGACCTGGGAACAACGCGTCCCTGTGGGCGCTCCCAGCTAAAAACGGTACTTAGAAAGATGTCACCTGGTGCCATTGAAGATGAAGTGATGTTGAAGAAGCGGGCGATGCGCGATGAAGACGTCGATCCTCATGAGCCCCCAGGCCCAGGAGCCTCGGGAGGCTCCGAGGGCGCAGGTGGGTCTCCGAGGGCCATCTCCATCTCCACCAAGACCGCACGATGCCTGACCTCCTGAGCCTCCAGAATGCTCCTCAGCAGGCACTGATGAGCGGCGACCGCGTTCGGCAGGCCGAGAGGCATGCGAACGTAGCTGTGAGGTGGACCCTCGCAATGCCCCATGCGCGAAGGCCAGAGGCGCTCCTGAGACGCGGCTCAGTTGAGCCCTGGCACGTTGATGCATATGCGCAGCCCACCATCCTCGCCTGGATGTGGGGCTACAGTGGGCAAGCGGCGGCTGCCGCGCATGACTCTCGACTCCTGTAGCTTCTGGGTGTTTCTTGCGATGAACTCCTGAGGGTTTGGTCTTCCTTGCCTTGTATCTTCATGAGGGAAACGTACCTGGAAGCACCCCTCCAAGTGGTGCCCGAGCGCCTCCCTCGCGACCTTGGCAAAGTCAGTGGCTCTCCAAGAAAGAGCCCCCGAGCCCTGCCTGAGGAGGGCGCCGGGCGCGTCTTCCTATGCAAGAGAGGGTGGCGCTTCCTGATTGGGCGCAGATCCTGACGCAACACCTCCGGAGGCGCCTGCCTCCTTATGGCTTGGGTCAGGCGAAACCTTCTTCTTCTTAAGGGTCGCCTTGGGAAGCCTTCCGTTCCTGTGATCCGGGTCTTCGATTGCTGTGGCTTGGAACGCGCGCTCGAGTGAACACACTGCGTCCCTTTCTTCACAGGGTACGGTGATGACTCCACCGCTTCCTGGCATCTTGAGGACAATGTATCCATGGTGAGTCACCGCCATGAAATTGGCCAGGGCTAGGTACCCGAGGATGGCGTTGTATGGCAGGCGGATGTGGGCGACGTCGAAGTCGATGAGCTCTGTGCGGTAGTTGTTGCGATGTCCGAAGGTGACTTGAAGGCGAACCTGCCCTATGGGAACAGTGGAACCGTCAGTGACTCCTGAGAAGGGCTTGGTCGGCTGGAGCTGATCGTATGGCACTTGGAGATTGTCGAATGTCTCAACGGATAGGACGTTGAGTCCTGCTCCACCATTAATGAGGGTCCTGGTGACCTGCACATTGCTGATGACTGGGAAGCAAAGCATTGGGAGGACTCCGGTCGTTGCCACGCACTTGAGCTGATCCGCTGAGCTGAACGTGATAGCGCATGCAGACCACCTGAGAGGGCGTGTGGCCTCAAGCTTGGGGAGGACTGCATTCACCTCGTGAGCAAACTGCTTAAAGATGCGCTGAGAGGCTGGGGCCTGCGCTCCACCCAAGATGCAAGCGATTGCGCGCAGCTCCTAGAAGCCCTCAGGCCCCTCGTCTTGATGTTGGTCTTCGTTCCTCCTTGGCGGTGGCGGCAGAGGAGGAAGGCCTGCGTTGCCGTACGGGCGATCCTCACAAGGCTAATCTCTCCAGCCTCCCTCATGAGGCTGGTCCTGCCAGCGATCCTCGCGAGGTCGGTCACGCCACCCTTAGCGAGGGCCACGGTCTTCCCATCGTCCGCCACCTCTTCCTCCTCCTCGGCCATAGCCCCTGTCGTTGCGCTCGGGGCGCTGGCCGACACGTTCACCCCTGAGCTCTTGACATTTGTTGGTGTTGTGGGTGTGGAGGTCGTGGTACACGCAGTACCGGCTGCCCTTGGATGACTCAGGCTGATCTCTGCCTCGCTTGGTGTCTGGTTCCGCTGCAAGCACGGCAGCCCCCTTGCGCTTCACGTCCTTGGCCTTGGGTTTCTTCTCTTCTGGGTCGACAGCCGGGAGTTCGAGGAGGGAAAGGCGCCCTTCCTCAGCCCTGGCGCACTTGGTCGCCAAGTTGAACAGCTCCAGGGATGTGCACAAGTCTTCATGGATTGCTAGCTCCTCCTTCATCTTGATGTCGCGTACGCCATCGGAGAAGGCCGAGATGATGGCTTCTTCAGTCACCTTGGGGATCTTGAGGCGAGCGTTGTTGAAGCGCTGGATGTATTTCTGCAGGGTTTCCCCTTGTTGCTGCTTGATGCTTGATGTCTACTACACAACCTTCTTCTTATAGACGTTGTTGGGCCTCCAAGTGCAGAGGTTTGTAGGACAGTAGCAAATTTCCCTCAAGTGGATGACCTAAGGTTTATCAATCCGTAGGAGGCGTAGGATGAAGATGGTCTCTCTCAAGCAACCCTGCAACCAAATAACAAAGAGTCTCTTGTGTCCCCAACACACCCAATACAATGGTAAATTGTATAGGTGCACTAGTTCGGCGAAGAGATGGTGATACAAGTGCAATATGGATGGTAGATAAAGGTATTTGTAATCTGAAAATATAAAAACAGCAAGGTAACTAATGATAAAAGTGAGCGTAAACGGTATTGCAATGATAGGAAATAAGGCCTAGGGTTCATACTTTCACTAGTGTAAGTCCTCTCAACAATACTAACATAATTGGATCATAAAATTATCCCTCAACATGCAACAAAGAGTCACTCCAAAGTCACTAATAGCGGAGAACGAACGAAGAGATTATGGTAGGGTACGAAACCACCTCAAAGTTATTCTTTCCAATCAATCCGTTGGGCTATTCCTATAAGTGTCACAAACAGCCCTAGAGTTTGTACTAGAATAACACCTTAAGATACAAATCAACCAAAACCCTAATGTCACCTAGATACTTCAATGTCACCTCAAGTATCCGTGGGCATGATTATACGATATGCATCACACAATCTCAATTCATCTATTCAACCAACACAAAGAACCTCAAAGAGTGCCCCAAAGTTTCTACCGGAGAATCACGACGAAAACGTGTGCCAACCCCTATGCATAGGTTCCCAATGTCACGAAACCCGCAAGTTGGTCACCAAAACGTACATCAAGTGGCACGTGGTATCCCATTGTCACCACAGATATCCACGGCAAGACATACATCAAGTGTTCTCAAGTCTTTAAAGACTCAATCCGATAAGATTACTTCAAAGGGGAAACTCGATTCATTTCAAGAGAGAAGAGGCGGGAAGAAACATCATAGGATCCAAATATAATAGCAAAGCTCGCGATACATCAAGATCGTATCATCTCAAGAACACGAGAGAGAGAGAGAGAGAGAGAGATCAAACACATAGCTACTGGTACATACCCTCAGCCCCGAGGGAGAACTACTCCCTCCTCGTCATGGAGAGCACCGAGATGATGAAGATGGCCACCGGAGAAGGATTGCCCCCTCCGGCAGGGTGCCGGAACGGGTCTAGATTGAGTTTCGGTGGCTACGGAGGCTTCTGGCGGCGGAACTCCCGATCTATGTTGCTCCCGGATGTTTTTAGGGTATATGGAGATATATAGGCGGAAGAAGTACGTTAGGGGGGCCACGAGGGGCTCACGAGGGTGGAGGGCGCGCCCAGGGGGGTGGGCGCGCCCCCCTGCCTCGTGACCTCCTCGTAGGTTCCCCGACGTGCACTCCAAGTCTTCTGGGCTTCTTTCCTTCCAAAAATGAGTTCCGTGAAGTTTCGGGTCAATTGGACTCCATTTGATTTTCCTTTTCTTCAAAACCCTAAAACAGGGTAAAAACAAAAACTAGCACTGGGCTCTGGGTTAATAGGTTGGTCCCAAAAATGATATAAAAGTGTATAATAAAGCCCAAAAACATTCAAAATAGTAGATAATATAGCATGGAGCAATCAAAAATTATAGATATGTTGGAGACGTATCAGCATCCCCAAGCTTAATTCCTGCTCGTCCTCGGGTAGGTAAATGATAAAATAGAATTTTTGATGTGGAATGCTAGTTGGCATAATTTCAATGTGATTCTTGTTAATTGTGGTATGAATATTCAGATCCATAAGATTCAAGACAAAAGTTCATATTGACATAAAAATGATAATACTTCAATCATACTAACTAAGCAATTATGTCTTCTCAAAATAACATGGACAAAGAAAGTTCATCCCTACAAAATCATATAGTTTAGTCATGTTTCATTTTCGTCACACAATAATGCTCTCATCATGCACAACCCCGATGACAAGCCAAGCAATCGTTTCATACTTTAGTAATCTCAAACCTATAAACTTTTACGCAATACATGAGCGCGAGCCATGGATATAGCACTATGGGTGGAATAGAATATAATGAGGGGGTTATGTGGAGAAGACAAAAAGGAGAAAGTCTCACATCAACGAGGCTAATCAATGGGCTATGGAGATGCCCATTGATTGATGTTAATGCAAGGATTAGGGATTGCCATGCAACGGATGCACTAGAGCTATAAATGTATAAAAGCTCAACAAAAGAAACTAAGTGGGTGTGCATCCAACTTGCTTGCTCACGAAGACCTAGGGCACTTGAGGAGGCCCATTGTTGGAATATACAAGCCAAGTTCTATAATGAAAAATTCCCACTAGTATATGAAAGTGATAACATGAGAGACTCTCTACTATGAAGATTATGGTGCTACTTTGAAGCACAAGTGTGGTAAAAGTATAGTAACATTGTCCCTTCTCTCTTTTTCTCTCATTTTTTATTTGGCCTTCTCTTTTTTATGGCCTTTCTCTTTTTTGGGGGCCTTCTCTTTTTATGGCCTTTCTCTTTTTCTGGGCCTTCTCTTTTTATGGCCTTTCTCTTTTTTTATTGCTCACTTGGGACAATGCACTAATAATGATGATCATCACACTTCTATTTATTTACAACTCAATGATTACAACTCGATACTAGAACAAAGTATGACTCTATATGAATGCCTCCGGCGGTGTACCGGGATTGCGATGAATCAAGTGTGACATGTATGAAAAATTATGAACGATGGCTTTGCCACAAATACGATGTCAACTACATGATCATGCAAAGCAATATGACAATGATGAATGTGTCATGATGAACGGAATGATGGAAAGTTGCATGGCAATATATCTCGGAATGGCTATGGAAATGCCATAATAGGTAGGTATGGTGGCTGTATTGAGGAATATATAAGGAGGTTTATGTGTGACAGAGCGTATCATATCACGGGGTTTGGATGCACCGGCGAAGTTTGCGCCAACTCTCAATGTGAGAAAGGGCAATGCACGGTACCGAAGAGGCTAGCAAATGGCGGAAAGGTAAAAGTGTGTATAATCCATGGACTCAACATTAGTCAAAAGAACTCATATACTTATTGCAAAAATTTAGAAGTCATCAAAAATCAAGTACTACGCGCATGCTCCTAGGGGGATAGATTGGTAGGAAAAGACCATCGCTCGTCCCCGACCGCCACTCATAAGGATGCACAAGCCAGGTACACTTCATGTTTCAAATTTGTTACACAACTTTAACCATACGTGCATGCTACGGGACTTGCTAACTTCAACACAAGTATTTCTCAAATTCACAACTACTCAACTAGCACGACTATGATATTATCACCTCCATATCTCAAAACAATTATCAAGCATCAAACTTATCTTAGTATTCAACCCACTAAAAAGAAAGTTTCACATATCTTGAATACCAAGTATATTAACATTAAGCAAATTACCATGCTATTAACGACTCTCGAAATAATCTAAGTGAAGCATGAGAGATCAAGTTTCTTTAAAACAATCCACCACCGTGCTCTAAAATATCTAAATGAAGCACTAGAGCAAAAATTATCACGCTCAAAAAGATATAAGTGAAGCACATAGAGTAAACTATCAAGCTCAAAAGATATAAGTGAAGCACATAGAGTATTCTAACAAATTTCAATTCATACATGGCTCTCTAAAAAGGTGTGTACAACATGGATTATTGTGGTAGACTAACAATCAAAGACACAAATAATACAAGACGCTCTAAGCAAAACACATATCATGTGGTGAATAAAAATATAGCTCCAAGTAAATTACCGATGGAAGTGGACGAAAGAGGAGATGCCTTCCGGGGCATCCCCAAGCTTAGGCTCTTGGTTGTCCTTGAATATTACCTTGGGGTGCCTCGGGCATCCCCAAGCTTAGGCTCTTGCTACTCCTTATTCCATAGTCCATCAAATCCTTACCCAAAACTTGAAAACTTCACAACACAAAACTTAACAGAAAACTCGTAAGCTCCGTTAGCGAAAGAAAACAAAACACTACTTCAAGGTACTGTAATGAACTCATTCTTTATTTATATTGGTGTTAAAACTACTGTATTCCAACTTCTCTATGGTTTATAAACTATTTTACTAGCCATAGATTCATCAAAATAAGTAAACAACACATGAAAAACAGAATCTGTCAAAAACAGAACAGTCTGTAGTAATCTGGATCAAACGTATACTTCTAGAACTCATAAAATTCTCAAATAAATTGCTGGACCTGAGTAATTTATCTATTAATCATCTGAAAAAATAATTAACTAAATATCACTCTCCACTAAAAAATGGCAGCAATTCTCGTGAGCGCTAAAGTTTCTGTTTTTGATAGCATGATCAACAAGACTTCCCCCAAGTCTTCCCAAAGGTTCTACTTGGCACAAACACTAATTAAACACATAAAACCACATCTAAACATAGGCTAGATGAATTATTTATTACTAAACAGGAGAAAAAAGCAAGGAACTAAAATAAAATTGGGTTGCCTCCCAACAAGCGCTATCGTTTAACACCCCTAGCTAGGCATGATGATTTCAATGATGCTCACATAAAAGATAAGAATTGTAACATAAAGAGAGCATCATTAAGAATATGACTAGCACATTTAAGTCTAACCCACTTACTATGCATAGGTATTTTGTGAGAAAACAACTTGTGGGGACAAGAATCAACTTGCATAGGAAGGTAAAACAAGCATAACTTCAAAATTTTAAGCACATAGAGAGGAAACTTGATATTATTGCAATTTCTACAAGCATATGTTCCTCCCTCATAATAATTTTCAGTAGCATCATGAATGAATTCAACAATATAACCAGCACCTAAAGCATTCTTTTCATGATCTACAAGCATAGAAAATTTATTACTCTCCACATAGGCAAAATTCTTCTCATTCGGAATAGTGGGAGTATCATAGGAAAGTCGAATACTATAAATTGTTTCCATATTAAAAGAGTAATGTTTAGAGAAGGGGTAATCATAATCATGACAAGTTTTATAAATATAATCATCACTACTTTTTATAGCATAAGTTTCATCACAATAATCATCATAAGTAGCAACTTTGTTCTCATCATAATCACTTTGCATATCAAAACATGGAAGGCTAAAAATATCATCATTATTAAACATAGAATCCCCAAGCTTGGGACAGACATTAATTGCAGCAAATATATTCTCAAATATGTCATCATCATCAAACATAGCTTCCCCAAGCTTGGGCCTTTTCGTATCATAAGCATAATCACTCTCATCATTAATAGCATGGATAGCACCAATAGTATAGCAATTATTATATTCTTCCAAGCATGTGCCAAAAAGATTTTCAAGATCATAAGAAGTATCATTATCTTCCCAATCATAATCATCACAACAAGCAATAGGCATAACGAGATCATCATCAAGTGCATCATCTTCATTTTCATGAGGCACAGCAATAATAGGAGCAACTTTATTTGGGAGAGATACCTTTTTACCTCTCTTCATTTTTCTTTTCTTCTTCTTTACCACATCATGTGTGGGTTCAATCCTCTTTTTGGAGCTCCTTATTAATGAGATTGGTTGAATGGGAGGCTCCTCCTCATTGCCCGATTCATCATAAGAGATAATAGGAGGATATTGGGAAGTCTCTTCCCTTTCATTAGTATTCTCTTCATCTTCTATTTGTTTCCTTTTCTTTATGTAGTTGGCAATATAAGGATTTTCAATGCAATTCACCGCACAATACATATAAATATTCTCTAGATCAAAATCAAGAACTCTATCAAGATTAAACTTTGGAATACCCTCAGTTATACGTTTCATTTCTTCATAACCCAAAAGAAGGCTAAGCTCTTTATGAGGCTCAAGGGTAATCAAATTATCACAATGTTTGGACACGACTTGATCATGAAACAAATAGCATTGGAGCTTTAAATGAACATGTTCATTGCAAAGTTCACAAGGGGCACGAAAAATATTGAATCTTTCAGCACATTCATCTAGACTTTCTTGCAGCAATTTAGTTTCTAAGTACTTATGCCTCTTACAATATCTATCTTCCCTATTCGGTGTGTACTTGCAAACCCAATCTACTCCACAAAAATTGACATGTTTATAGGAGGTATTTTCATCATAACTAGTGCAATCATCATTAGCATCATGGATATTCAAAGAATTCGTACTAACAATATTGCAATCATGCTCATCATTCAAATATTTAATGCCAAACATTTTATAGATTTCTTCTTCTAGCACTTGAGCACAATTATCCTTTCCATCATACTCACGAAAGATATTAAAAAGGTGAAGCGTATGAGACAAACTCAATTCCATTTTTTTACAGTTTTCTTTTATAAACTAAACTAGTGATAAAACAAGAAACTAAAAGAATCAATTTCAAGATCTAAAGATATACCTTCAAGCACTCACCTCCCCGGCAACGGCGCCAGAAAAGAGCTTGATGTCTACTACACAACCTTCTTCTTGTAGACGTTGTTGGGCCTCCAAGTGCAGAGGTTTGTGGGATAGTAGCAAATTTCCCTCAAGTGGATGACCTAAGGTTTATCAATCCGTAGGAGGCGTAGGATGAAGATGGTCTCTCTCAAGCAACCCTGCAACCAAATAACAAAGAGTCTCTTGTGTCCCCAACACACCCAATACAATGGTAAATTGTATAGGTGCACTAGTTCGGCGAAGAGATGGTGGTACAAGTGCAATATGGATGGTAGATAAAGGTATTTGTAATCTGAAAATATAAAAACAGCAAGGTAACTAATGATAAAAGTGAGCGTAAACGGTATTGCAATGATAGGAAATAAGGCCTAGGGTTCATACTTTCACTAGTGTAAGTCCTCTCAACAATACTAACATAATTGGATCATAAAATTATCCCTCAACATGCAACAAAGAGTCACTCCAAAGTCACTAATAGCGGAGAACGAACGAAGAGATTATGGTAGGGTACGAAACCACCTCAAAGTTATTCTTTCCAATCAATCCGTTGGGCTATTCCTATAAGTGTCACAAACAGCCCTAGAGTTTGTACTAGAATAACACCTTAAGATACAAATCAACCAAAACCCTAATGTCACCTAGATACTTCAATGTCACCTCAAGTATCCGTGGGCATGATTATACGATATGCATCACACAATCTCAATTCATCTATTCAACCAACACAAAGAACCTCAAAGAGTGCCCCAAAGTTTCTACCGGAGAATCACGACGAAAACGTGTGCCAACCCCTATGCATAGGTTCCCAATGTCACGAAACCCGCAAGTTGGTCACCAAAACATACATCAAGTGGCACGTGGTATCCCATTGTCACCACAGATATCCACGGCAAGACATACATCAAGTGTTCTCAAGTCTTTAAAGACTCAATCCGATAAGATTACTTCAAAGGGGAAACTCGATTCATTACAAGAGAGAAGAGGCGGGAAGAAACATCATAGGATCCAAATATAATAGCAAAGCTCGCGATACATCAAGATCGTATCATCTCAAGAACACGAGAGAGAGAGAGAGAGAGATCAAACACATAGCTACTGGTACATACCCTCAGCCCCGAGGGAGAACTACTCCCTCCTCGTCATGGAGAGCACCGGGATGATGAAGATGGCCACCGGAGAAGGATTGCCCCCTCCGGCAGGGTGCCGGAATGGGTCTAGATTGAGTTTCGGTGGCTACGGAGGCTTCTGGCGGCGGAACTCCCGATCTATGTTGCTCCCGGATGTTTTTAGGGTATATGGAGATATATAGGCGGAAGAAGTACGTTAGGGGGGCCACGAGGGGCTCACGAGGGTGGAGGGCGCGCCCAGGGGGGTGGGCGCGCCCCCCTGCCTCGTGACCTCCTCGTAGGTTCCCCGACATGCACTCCAAGTCTTCTGGGCTTCTTTCCTTCCAAAAATGAGTTCCGTGAAGTTTCGGGTCAATTGGACTCCATTTGATTTTCCTTTTCTTCGAAACCCTAAAACAGGGTAAAAACAAAAACTAGCACTGGGCTCTGGGTTAATAGGTTGGTCCCAAAAATGATATAAAAGTGTATAATAAAGCCCATAAACATTCAAAATAGTAGATAATATAGCATGGAGCAATAAAAAATTATAGATACGTCGGAGACGTATCAATGCGGCGTAGATCGCTCACGGTCGGGGGCCGGTCGCGAGTGCCCTGGAAGTTGGCGATGAAGCGAGTGTGCATCTCGTCCCAGGAGGAGATTGTGCCAGGAGCCAGGTGCGGGCCCCGTCCTTGAGCGCCATGGGAAACCAGTTCGCCATGACCCTTTCGTCTCCGTTGGCGGCTTCGATGCGTAGCTCGTAGAGCTGTAGGAACTCAGCGGGGTCCGCCGTGCCATCGTAGCGAGGGGGCAGGTCAGGCTTGAACTTGCCTGGCCATGCGACGCCGCATAGCTCGGGGGTGAGGGCACGGCAGCCTGCTTTGGCCACCGGTGCCTTTTGCTGGTGCTGGGCTTGTTCCTGGGGATTACCGCGTGCCGCCGCTTGGAGCAGCGTGGGGTCTTGGCGTGGAGGTGCAGGGACACGATCTTGGCGCGCCGGCGCTGGGAGCGCGCAAGCACATTCTTGGGGATGAGGGATCTCTTGGCAGCTCCTTTCTTGCTACGCAGGCGCCGGACGCGGAGGATCTCGCCCTGGGGCTGCACGCCTTGGAGCCAGGGCGCCTTCTTGGGGAGGAGGTGGCGGAGGCACCTCCTGATCCTCGCCTCCTGAACGGAATGGAGGGCGAGGCAGCGAGAGGGACGGCAAGGGGGAGCCCCCCTGCGGCGCTGACGAGCTCGGTGATGCAGGCGAGCCAGTCCTCGTAGAGGTCGTCGACGGGACGGTAGTGCAAGAGCTCTCTTGCCAGGAGCAACGCGGCGTGCGCGTCCGTGGGGGCGCGACGGGTGTGGGACGACGAAGCGGCTGGAGTCAGCAACGGTGTGGCGGTGCAGCCCTCCCGCCGCACCGAAGGATGCTGGGAGGAGGCCTGCTGCTCGTTCCCCGCCGGGCCAGTGGCGGCGTTGTTGGGGAACGTAGTAATTTCAAAAATTTCCTACGCACACGCAGGATCATGGTGATGCATAGCAACGAGAGGGGAGAGTGTTGTCTACGTACCCTCGTAGACCGTTCGCGGAAGCGTTATGTCAACGTGGTTGATGTAGTCGTACGTCTTCACGATCCGACCGATCCAAGTACCGAAAGCACAGCACCTCCGAGTTCTGCACACGTTCGGCTCAGTGACGTCCTCGCCTTCTCGATCCAGCAAGAGGGGCAAAGTAGTAGATGAGTTCCGGCAGCATGACGGCGTGGTGACGGTGTTGGTGAAGAACAATCTCCGCAGGGCTTCGCCTAAGCACTACGAAAATATGATGGAGGATAAACTAGAGGGGACGGGGTTGCCGGCACACGTCTTGGGGTTTCTTGATGTGTCTTGGGTGCTAGCCCTACCCCTCTATTTATATCTTGAGCCTTGGGGTCTAAACTTGGAGTAAAAGCCTCCACAAAGTCGGTTTCACCCGAAAGGCAAGAGTCCTTCTCGGACTCCAGGGCCAGACGCCAGGGTTCCCGGCGTCTGGACCCAGACGCCAGGGACCCTGGCGTCTGGCCCCTGGACTCCGCAAAACTTCCTTTTGTGCTTTCCAAAAACCTTGTGGGCTTTCCCCTTTGGCCCAAATAAAGTGTTCTCGTACCCAAATATTTCGGGAAACATCCGGAACCCCTTCTGCTGAATTCCGGAACCCTTCCGGTGACCAAACACTATTATCCCATATATCAAACTTTATCTCCGGACCATTCCGGAGTTCCTCGTCATGTCCGTGATCTCATCCCGGACTCTGAACAACATTCGGTCACCAACATACATAACTCATATAGTACTATATCGTCAACGGACGTTAAGCGTGCGGACCCTACGGGTTCGAGAACTATGTAGACATGACCGAGACACTTCTCTGGTCAATAACCAATAGCGGGACCTGGATGCCCATATTGGCTCCTACATATTCTATGAAGATCTTTATCGGTCAGACCGCATAACAACATACGTTGTTCCCTTTGTCATCGGTATGTTACTTGGCCGAGATTCAATTGTCGGTATCTCAATACCTAGTTCAATCTCGTTACCGGCAAGTCTCTTTACTCGTTCCGTAATACATCATCCCGCAACTAACTCATTAGTTGCAATGCTTGCAAGGCTTAAGTGATGTGCATTACCGAGAGGGCCCAGACATACCTCTCCGACAATCGGAGTGACAAATCCTAATCTCGAAATACGCCAACCCAACAAGTACCTTTGGAGACACCTGTAGAGCACCTTTATAATCACCCAGTTACGTTGTGACGTTTGGTGGCACACAAAGTGTTCCTCCGGTAAACGGGAGTTGCATAATCTCATAGTCATAGGAACATGTATAAGTCATGAATAAAGCAATAACAACAAACTAAACGATCAAGTGCTAAGCTAATGAAATGGGTCAAGTCAATCACATCATTCTCCTAATGATGTGATCCCGTTAATCAAGTGACAACTCATGTCTATGGTTAGGAAACATAACCATCTTTGATCAACGAGCTAGTCAAGTAGAGGCATACTAGTGACACTCTGTTTGTCTATGTATTCACACATGTATTATGTTTCCGGTTAATACAATTCTAGCATGAATAATAAACATTTATCATGATATAAGGAAATAAATAATAACTTTATTATTGCCTCTAGGGCATATTTCCTTCAGTCTCCCACTTGCACTAGAGTCAACAATCTAGTTCACATCGCCATGTGATTTAATACCAATAGTTCACATCACCATGTGATTAACACCCATAGTTCACATCGACATGTGACAAACACCCAAAGGGTTTACTAGAGTCAATAATCTAGTTCACATCGCTATGTGATTAACACCCAAAGAGTACTAAGGTGTGATCATGTTTTGCTTGTGAGAGAAGTTTAGTCAACGGGTCTGCCACATTCAGATCCGTAAGTATTTTGCAAATTTCTATGTCAACAATGCTCTGCACGGAGCTACTCTAGCTAATTGCTCCCACTTTCAATATGTATCCAGATAGAGATTTAGAGTCATCTGGATCAGTGTCAAAATTTGCATTGACGTAACCCTTTACGACAAACCTTTTTGTCACCTCGATAATCGAGAAACATATCCTTATTCCACTAAGGATAATTTTAACCGCTGTCCAGTGATCTACTCCTAGATCACTATTGTACTCCCTTGCCAAAAACAGTGTAGGGGATACAATAGATTTGGTACACAGCATAGCATATTTTATAGAACCTATGGCCAAGGCATAGGGAATGACTTTCATTCTCTTTCTATCTTCTATCGTGGTCGGGCTTTGAGTCTTACTCAGTTTCACACCTTGTAACACAGGCAAGAACTTTTTCTTCGACTGTTCCATTTTGAACTACTTCAAAATCTTGTCAAGGTATGTACTCATTGAAAAAACTTATCAAGTGTCCTGATCTATCTCTATAGATCTTGATGCTCAATATGTAAGCAGCTTCACCGAGGTCTTTCTTTGAAAAACTCCTTTCAAACACTCCTTTATGCTTTGCAGAATAATTCTACATTATCTCTGATCAACAATATGTCATTCACATATACTTATCAGAAATGCTGTAGTGCTCCCACTCACTTTCTTGTAAATACAGACTTCACCGCAAGTCTGTATAAAACTATATGCTTTGATCAACTTATCAAAGCGTATATTCCAACTCCGAGATGCTTGCACCAGTCCATAGATGGATCGCTGGAGCTTGCATATTTTGTTAGTACCTTTAGGATTGACAAAACTTTCTTGTTGCATCATATACAACTCTTCTTTAATAGATCCATTAAGGAATGCAGTTTTGTTTATCCATTTGCCAGATTTCATAAAATGCAGCAATTGCTAACATGATTCGAACAGACTTAAGCATAGATACGAGTGAGAAACTCTCATCGTAGTCAACACCTTGAACTTGTCGAAAACCTTTTTGCGACAATTCTAGCTTTGTAGATAGTAACGCTACTATCAGCGTCTGTCTTCCTCTTGAAGATCCATTTAATCTCAATGGTTCGTCGATCATTGGGCAAGTCAATCAAAGTCCATACTTTGTTCTCATACATGGATTTCATCTCAGATTTCATGGCCTCAAGCCATTTCACGGAATCTGGGCTCATCATCGCTTCCTCGTAGTTCGTAGGCTCGTCATGGTCAAGTAACATGACCTCTAGAACAGGATTACCGTACCACTCTGGTGCAGATCTCACTCTGGTTTACCTACGAGGTTTCGGTAGTAACTTGATCTGAAGTTACATGACCATCATCATTAGCTTCCTCACTAATTGGTGTAGTAGTCACAAGAACAAATTTCTGTGATGAACTACTTTCCAATAAGGGAGCAGGTACAGTTACCTCATCAGGTTCTACTTTCCTCCCACTCACTTCTTTCGAGAGAAACTCCTTCTTTAGAAAGGATCCATTCTCATCAATGAATAACTTGCCTTCGGATCTGTGATAGAAGGTGTACCCAACCTTTTCTTTTGGGTATCCTATGAAGACACACTTCTCCGATTTGGGTTTGAGCTTATCAGGTTGAAATTTTTTCACATAAGCATTGCAACCTCAAACTTTAAGAAACAACAGCTTAGGTTTCTTGCCAAACCATAGTTCATACGGTGTCGTCTCAACGGATTTAGATGGTGCCCTATTTAACGTGAATGTAGCTGTCTCTAATGCATAACCCCAAAACGATAGTGGTAAATCGGTAAGAGACATCATAGATCGCACCATATCTAATAAAGTACGGTTACGATGTTCGGACACACCATTACACTGTGGTGTTCCAGGTGGCGTGAGTAGTGAAACTATTTCACATTGTTTTAACTGAAGGCCAAACTCGTAACTAAAAGATTTTACTTCTATGATCATATCGTAGAAACTTTTATTTTTGTTACGATGATTCTCCACTTCACTCTGAAATTCTTTGAACTTTTCAAATGTTTCAGACTTGTGTTTCATCAAGTAGATATACTCATATCTGCTCAAATCATCTGTGAAGATCAGAAAATAATGATACCTGTCGCGAGCCTAAATATTCATCGGACCACATACATCAGTATGTATGATTTCCAACAAATTTGTTGCTCGCTCCATTGTTCCGGAGAACAGAGTCTTAGTCATCTTGCCCATGAGGCATGGTTCGCAAGCATCAACTGATTCATAATCAAGTGATTCCAAAGGCCCATCAGCATGGATTTTCTTCATGCGCTTTACACCAATAAGACCTAAACGGCAGTGCCACAAATAAGTTGCACTATCATTATTAACTTTGCATCTTTTGGCTTCAATATTATGAAAATGTGTATCACCACGATCGAGATCCAACAAACCATTTTCATTGGGTGTATGACCATAGAAGGTTTTATTCATGTAAATAGAACAACAATTATTCTCTAACTTAAATGAATAACCTTATTGCAATAAACATGGTCAAATCATATTCATGCTCAACGCAAACACCAAATAACACTTATTTAGGTTCAACACTAATCCCGAAAGTATAGGGAGTGTGCGATGATGATCATATCAATGTTGGAACTACTTCCAACACACATCGTCACTTCACCCTTAGCTAGCTTCTGTTTATTCTGCAACTCCCGTTTCGAGTTACTACTCTTAGCAACTGAACCAGTATCAAATACCGAGGGGTTGCTACGAACACTAGTAATATACACATCAATAATTTGTATATCAAATATACCTTTGTTCACTTTGCCATCCTTCTTATCCGCCAAATACTTGGGGTAGTTCCGCTTCCAGTGACTAGTTCCTTTGCAGTAGAAGCACTTAGTCTCAGGGTTAGGTCCAGACTTGGGCTTCTTCACTTGAGCAGCAACTTGCTTGCCGTTCTTCTTGAAGTTCCCCTTCTTCCCTTTGCCCTTTTCTTGGTCTTGTTAACCATCAACACTTGATGCTTTTCCTGATTTCTACCTTCGTCGATTTCAGCATCACGAAGAGCTTGGGAATCGTTTCTGTTATCCCTTGCATATTATAGTTCATCACGAAGTTCTAGCAACTTGGTGATAGTGACTAGAGAACTCTGTCAATCACTATCTTATCTGGAAGATTAACTCCCACTTGATTCAAGTGATTGTAGTACTCAGACATTCTGAGAACATGCTCACTAGCTGAGCAATTCTCCTCCATCTTGTAGGCAAAGTAATGTCAGAGGTCTCATACCTCTCGACACGGGCATGAGTATGAAATACCAATTTCAACTCTTAGAACATCTTATATGCTCTTTGGCGTTCAAAACATTTTTGAGGTCCCTGTTCTAAGCCGTAAAGCATGGTGCACTAAACTATCAAGTAGTCATCATACCGAGCTTTTGTCAAACGTTCATAACGTCTGCATCTGCTCCTGCAATAGGTCTGTCACCTAGCGGTGCATCAAGGACATAATACTTCTGTGCAGCAATAAGGTTAATCCTCAGATCACGGATCCAATCCGCATCATTGCTACTAACATTTTTCAACATAGTTTTCTCGAGGAATATATAAAAATTAAACGGGGAGGAAATTCGCGAGCTATTGATCTACAACATAGATATGCTAATACTATCAGGACTAAATTCATGATAAATTAAAGTTCAGTTAATCATATTACTTAAGAACTCCCACTTAGATAGACATCCCTCTAATCCTCTAAGTGATCACGTGATCCATATCAACTAAACCATGTCCGATCATCACGTGAGATGGAGTAGTTTCAATGGTGAACATCACTATGTTGATCATATCTACTATATGATTCACGCTCGACCTTTCGGTCTCAGTGTTCCGAGGCCATATCTGTTATATGCTAGGCTCGTCAAGTTTAACCTGAGTATTCCACGTGTGCAACTGTTTTGCACCCGTTGTATTTGAACGTAGAGCCTATCACACCCGATCATCACGTGGTGTCTCAGCACGAAGAACTTTCGCAATGGTGCATACTCAGGGAGAACACTTGTACCTTGATAATTAGTGAGAGATCATCTTATAAAGCTACCGTCGAACTAAGCAAAATAAGATGTATAAAATATAAACATCACATGCAACCAAAATATGTGACATGATATGGCCATCATCATCTTGTGCCTTTGATCTCCATCTCCAAAGCATCGTCATGATTTCCATCGTCACCGGCATGACACCATGATCTCCATCATCTTGATCTATATCAATGTGTCGTCACATGGTCGTCTCGCCAACTATTGCTCTTGCAAGTATTGCTATCGCATAGCGATAAAGTAAAGCAATTATTTGGCGCTTGCATCTTATGAAATAAAGAGACAACCATAAGGGTTCTGCCAGTTGCCGATAACTTCAACAAAACATGATCATCTTATACAACAACTTATATCTCATCATGTCTTGACCATATCACATCACAACATGCCCTACAAAAACAAGCTAGACATCCTCTACTTTGTTGTTGCATGTTTTACGTGGCTGCTACGGGCTGAGCAAGAAACGTTCTTACCTACGCATCAAAACCACAACGATAGTTTGTCAAGTTGGTGCTGTTTTAACCTTAGCAAGGACCTGGCGTAGCCACACTCGGTTCAACTAAAGTTGGAGAAACTGACACCCGCCAGCCACCTGTGTGCAAAGCACGTCGGTAGAACCAGTCTCGCGTAACTATACGCGTAATGTCGGTCCGGACCGCTTCATCCAACAATACCGCCGAACCAAAGTATGACATGCTGGTAAGTAGTATGACTTATATCGCCCACAACTCACTTGTGTTCTACTCGTGCATATGACATCTACGAATAAAACCTGGCTCGGATGCCACTGTTGGGGAACGTAGTAATTTCAAAAATTTCCTACGCACACGCAGGATCATGGTGATGCATAGCAACAAGAGGGGAGAGTGTTGTCTACGTACCCTCGTAGACCGTTCGCGGAAGCGTTATATCAACGTGGTTGATGTAGTCGTACGTCTTCACGATCCGACCGATCCAAGTACCGAAAGCACGGCACCTCCGAGTTCTGCACACGTTAGGCTCGGTGACGTCCTCGCCTTCTCGATCCAGCAAGAGGGGCGAAGTAGTAGATGAGTTCCGGCAGCACGACGGCGTGGTGATGGTGTTGGTGAAGAACAATCTCCGCAGGGCTTCGCCTAAGCACTACGAAAATATGACGGAGGATAAACTAGAGGGGACGGGGTTGCCGGTACATGGCTTGGTGTTTCTTGATGTGTCTTGGGTGCTAGCCCTAACCCTCTATTTATATGTTGAGCCTTGGGGTCAAAACTTGGAGTAAAAGCCTCCACAAAGTCGGTTTCACCCGAAAGGCAAGAGTCCTTCTCGGACTCCAGGGCCAGACGCCAGGGTTCCCGGCGTCTGGACCCAGACGCCAGGGACCCTGGCGTCTGGCCCCTGGACTCCGCAAAACATCCTTTTGCGCTTTCCAAAAACCTTGTGGGCTTTCCCCTTTGGCCCAAATAAAGTGTTCTCGTACCCAAATATTTCGGGAAACATCTGGAACCCCTTCCGGTGAATTCCGGAACCCTTCCGGTGACCAAACACTATTATCCCATATATCAAACTTTATCTCCGGACCATTCCGGAGTTCCTCGTCATGTCCGTGATCTCATCCCGGACTCTGAACAACATTCGTTCACAAACATACATAACTCATATAGTACTATATCGTCAACGAACGTTAAGCGTGCGGACCCTACGGGTTCGAGAACTATGTAGACATGACCGATACACCTCTCTGGTCAATAACCAATAGCGGGACCTGGATGCCCATATTGGCTCCTACATATTCTACGAAGATCTTTATCGGTCAGACCGCATAACAACATACGTTGTTCCATTTGTCATCGGTATGTTACTTGGCCGAGATTCGATCATCGGTATCTCAATACCTAGTTCAATCTCGTTACTAGCAAGTCTCTTTACTCGTTCCGTAATACATCATCCCGCAACTAACTCATTAGTTGCAATGCTTGCAAGGCTTAAGTGATGTGCATTACCGAGAGGGCCCAGAGATACCTCTCCGACAATCGGAGTGACAAATCCTAATCTCGAAATACGCCAACCCAACAAGTACCTTCGAAGACACCTGTACAACACCTTTATAATCACCCAGTTACGTTGTGACGTTTGGTGGCACACAAAGTGTTCCTCCGGTAAACGGGAGTTGCATAATCTCATAGTCATAGGAACATGTATAAGTCATGACTAAAGCAATAGCAACAAACTAAATGATCAGGTGCTAAGCTAATGAAATGGGTCAAGTCAATCACATCATTCTCCTAATGATGTGATCCCGTTAATCAAATGACAACTCATGTCTATGGTTAGGAAACATAACCATCTTTGATCAACGAGCTAGTCAAGTAGAGGCATACTAGTGACACTCTGTTTGTCTATGTATTCACACATGTATTATGTTTCCGGTTAATACAATTCTAGCATGAATAATAAACATTTATCATGATATAAGGAAATAAATAATAACTTTATTATTGCCTCTAGGGCATATTTCCTTCAGGCGTTGGCGGCAGGCAACGGGGAGCGACGAGGGCGTCCGCCGACGGGTGCCGTCTGGGCGACGCAGGTGGCGAGAGCAGCCCGGCGCTCGGCGCGAGCCCGACGAGCGTCAGCCATGGACACGACGGAAGATCACACACGAACAGCGGAAGAAAGATTCCGGTGCACCCCTACCTGGCGCGCCAAATGTTGGATTTCGGGTTCCGGCAGACCCTTGAGGTTCGAACACTGATGTATGTTTTGGTGATCAACTTGCGGGTTCCGCCCATGAACCTATGCATAGGGGTTGGCATACGTTTTCGTCGTGATTCTCCGGTAGAACTTGGGGGCACTCTTTGAGGTCCTTTGTGTTGGTTGAATAGATGAATCTGAGATTGTGTGATGCATATCGTATAATCATACCCACGGATACTTGAGGTGACATTGGTGTATCTAGGTGACATTAGGGTTTTGATTGATTTGTGTCTTAAGGTGTTATTCTAGTACGAACTCTAGGACTGTTTGTGACACTTATAGGAATAGCCCAACAGATTGATTGGAAAGAATAACTTTGAGGTGGTTTCATACCAAACCATAATCTCTTCGTTCGTTCTCCGCTATTAGTGACTTTGGAGTGACTCTTTGTTGCATGTTGAGGGATAGTTATGTGATCCAATTATGTTAGTATCGTCGAGGGAACTTACACTAGCGAAAGTATGAACCCTAGGCCTTGTTTCCTACCATTGCAATACCGTTTACGCTCACTTTTATCATTAGTTACCTTGCTGTTTTTATAATTTCAGATTATAAATACCTTTATCTACCATCCATATACCACTTGCATCACCATCTCTTCGCCGAACTAGTGCACCTATACAATTTACCATTGTATTGGGTGTGTTGGGGACACAAGAGACTCTTTGTTATTTGGTTGCAGGGTTGCTTGAGAGAGACCATCTTCATCCTACGCCTCCTACGGATTGATAAACCTTAGGTCATCCACTTGAGGGAAATTTGCTACTGTCCTACAAACCTCTGCACTTGGAGGCCCAACAACGTCTACAAGAAGAAGGTTGTGTAGTAGACATCAAGCTCTTTTCTGGCGCCGTTGCCAGGGAGGCGAGGAAAGCGACACTAACACCCCATCAACTAAGCTCTTTTCTGGCGCCGTTGCCGAGGAGGTGAGTGCTTGAAGGTATATCTTTACATCTTGCAATCGAGTCTTTTAGTTTCTTGTTTTTATCACTAGTTTAGTTTATAAAAGAAAACTATAAAAAATGGAATTGAGTTTGTCTCATACGCTTCACCTTTTTAATATCTTTCGTAAGTATGATGGAAAGGAAAATTGTGCTCAAATGCTAGAAGAAGAAATCTATAAAATGTTTGGCACTAAATATTTGAATGATGAGCATGATTGCAATGTTGTTAGTATGAATTCCTTGAATATCCATGATGCTAATGATATGCCAAGCCACAAGCTTGGGGAAGCTATGTTTGATGAAGATGATATTTTTTGTCCCCCAAGTTTTGATGAGCAAATTTATTATGATGAAAGCATGCCTCCTATCTATGATGATTATTGTGATGACACTTATGCTTTAAAGAATAATGATAACCATGAAACTTGTCATCTTGATCTTAATTTTTAATCACTTGATAGTTATTTTCTTGAGTTTGCTCCCACTATTATTCATGATAAGAATTTTGCTTGTGTGGAGAGTAGTAAATTTTCTATGCTTGTAGATCATGAAAAGAATGCTTTAGGTGCTGGTTATATTGTTGAATTCATTCATGATGCTACTGAAAATTATTATGAGGGAGGAACATATGATTGTAGGAATTGCAATAATATCAAGTTTCCTCTCTATGTGCTTAAAGTTTTGAAGTTATGCTTGTTTTGCCTTCCTATGCTAGTTGATTATTATTCCCATAAGTTGTTTGCCCACAAAATCCCTATGCATAGGAAGTGGGTTAGGCTTAAATTTGCTAGTCATATTCTTTATGATGCTCTCTTTATATTTCAATTCTTATCTTTTATGTGAGCATCATTGAAATCATCATGCCTAGCTAGGGGCGTTAAACGATAGCGCTTGTTGGGAGGCAACCCAACTTTATTTTTGTTCCTTGCTTTTTGTTCCTGTTTAATAATAAATAATTCATCTAGCCTCTGTTTAGATGTGGTTCTATGCTTTTAATTAGTGTTTGTGTCAAGTAGAACCTTTGGGAAGACTTTGGGAAAGTCTTGTTGATCATGCTGTAAAAAACAGAAACTTTAGTGCTCACGAGAATTTCTGCCATTTTTTATTGGAGAGAGATATTTAGCTAATTCTTTTTGCACATGATTAATAGATAAATTCCTCAGGTCCAGCAATTTATTTTACAATTTTATGAGTTCCATAAGTATATGTTTGATCCAGATTACTACAGACTGTTCTGTTTTTGACAGATTCTGTTTTTCGTGTGTTGTTTGCTTATTTTGATGAATCTATGGCTAGTAAAATAGTTTATAAACCATAGAGAAGTTGGAATACAGTAGGTTTAACACCAATATAAATAAATAATTAGTTCATTACAGTACCTTGAAGTGGTGATTTATTTTCTTATACTAACGGAGCTTACGAGTTTTCTGTTAAGTTTTGTGTTGTGAAGTTTTCAAGTTTTGGGTAAGGATTCGATGGACTATGGAATAAGGAGTGGCAAGAGCCTAAGATTGGGGATGCCCAAGGAACCCCAAGGTAATATTCAAGGATAGCCAAGAGCCTAAGTTTGGGGATGCCCCGGAAGGCATCCCCTCTTTCGTCTTCGTTCATCGGTAACTTTACTTGGAGCTATATTTTTATTCACCACATGATATGTGTTTTGCTTGGAGCGTCAATTTATTTTGTTAGGATTTGCTTGCTGTTATTTAGAACAATGTTTTGCATCTTTTATTTCAATAAAAGTGGCATTGATAGTCTTTACTATGCCTATGTTACAAGTCTTCATGTTGCTGTTTGAAAACAGAAAGTTTACCGCTGTTGCAATAATTCCCTAGAAAAGTAAGAATGTGATAAAATGTTGAAACCTTTTGCATATTAAGATCTGATAAATTTACTACAGTGGGAATTTTATTTCATAATTTTTGGAGCTAGGGAAGTATGGATGTTGTAGCATTCTCTACAGACTATCCTGTTTAGGCAGATTGCTGTTATGTTTGCATTGTCTGCATATGTTTGCTTCTTTAATGATTCTATTTGAGGATAGGAATATTAAAAATGCAGAGGCATTTAGTATGCAATGTTGAATAATAATTTTAGTAATTTTCCACAGTAGAGTATGATAAGGTTTTTGCAATGGTTTATACTAACTTATCTCACGAGTCCTTGTTGAGTTTTGTGTGGATGAAGCTTTTGAGATTTAGGGAGACCGTGATATGAGAGGAATTAAGGAGACACAAAAGCTCAAGCTTGGGGATGCCCAAGGCACCCCAAGATAATATTTCAAGAAGTCTCAAGCATCTAAGCTTGGGGATGCCCCGGTTGGCATCCCACCTTTCTTCTTCAACAACTATCGGTTAGTACCGGTTGATCCTAAGTTTTTGCTTCCTCACATGATGTTTGCTATTATTAGATGTCATTTTATTTTGCTTTGATTTCTGTTTGAATAAAGTATCAAGGTCTGAAATTATTGAATGGGAGAGTCTTCACATAGTTGCACAATTATTCGACTAGTCATTGATCTTCACTTATATCTTTCGGAGTAGTTTGTCATTTGCTCTAGTGCTTCACTTATATCTTTTAGAGCATGGTGGTAGTTTTATTTTGAAGAAATAGATGAACTCTAATGCTTCACTTAGATTATTTTGAGAGTCTTAATAGCATGGTAATTTGCTTAAAATCCTAATATGATAGGTATACAAGATTAATAATAAAACTTTCTTATGAGTGTGTTGAATACTAAGAGAAGTTTGATGCTTGATGATTGTTTTGAGATATGGAGGTAATAATATCAGAGTCATGCTAGTTGAGTAGTTGTGGATTTGAGAAATACTTGTGTTGAAGCTTGTGATTCCCGTAGCATGCACGTATGGTGAACCGTTATGTGATGAAGTCGGAGCATGATTTATTTATTGATTGTCTTCCTTATGAGTGGCGGTCGGGGACGAGCGATGGTGTTTTCCTACCAATCTATCCCCCTAGGAGCATGCGCGTAGTACTTTGTTTCGATAACTAATAGATTCTTGCAATAAGTATGTGAGTTCTTTATGACTAATGTTGAGTCCACGGATTATACGCACTCTCACCCTTCCACCTTTGCTAGCCTCTCTAGTACCGCGCACCTTTCGCCGGTATCATACACCCACCATATACCTTCCTCAAAACAGCCACCATACCTACCTATTATGGCATTTCCATAGCCATTCCGAGATATATTGCCATGCAACTTTCCACCATCCAGTTTATCATGACACATTCATCATTGTCATATTGCTTAGCATGATCATGTAGTTGACATAGTATTTGTGGCAAAGCCACCGTTCATAATTTTTTCATACATGTCACTCATGAGTCATTGCACATCCCGGTACACCGCCGGAGGCATTCATATAGAGTCATATCTTGTTCTAAGTATCGAGTTGTAACTCTTGAGTTATAATTAAATAAAAGTGTGATGATCTTCATTATTAGGGAATTGTCCCAGTGAGGAAAGGATGATGGAGACTATGATTCCCCCACAAGTCGGGATGAGACTCCGGATGAAAATAAAAAAATAAAAGAGGCCAAAGAAGCCCAAATAAAAAAGGAGAAAAGAGGCCATAAAAAAGAGAAGGCCCAAATATAAGTAATAAAAAATAAAAAAATGAGAGAAAAAGAGAGAAGGGACAGTGTTACTATCCTTTTACCACACTTGTGCTTCAAAGTAGCACCATGATCTTCATAGTAGAGAGTCTCCCATGTTATCACTTTCATATACTAGTGGGAATCTTTCATTATAGAACTTGGCTTGTATATTCCAATGGTGGGATTCCTCAAATTGCCCTAGGTCTTCATGAGCAAGCAAGTTGGATGCACACCCACTTAGTTTCTTTTTTGAGCTTTCATACACTTATAGCTCTTGTGCATCCGTTGCATGGCAATCCCTACTCACTCACATTGATATCTATTGATGGGCATCTCCATAGCCCGTTGATACGCCTAGTTGATGTGAGACTATCTTCTCCTTTTTGTCTTCTCCACAACCACCATTCTATTCCACCTATAGTGCTATGTCCATGGCTCACGCTCATGTATTGCGTGAAGATTGAAAAAGTTTGAGAACATCAAAAGTATGAAACAATTGCTTGGCTTGTCATCGGGGTTGTGCATGATTTAAATATTTTGTGTGGTTAAGATAAAGCATAGCCAGACTATATGATTTTGTAGGGATAGCTTTCTTGGGCCATGTTATTTTGAGAATACATAATTGCTTTGTTAGTATGCTTGAAGTATTATTATTTCTATGTCAATATATGAACTTTTATCTTGAGTCTTTTGGATCTGAATATTCATGCCACAATTAAGAAGAATTACATTGAAATTATGCCAAGTAGCACTCCGCATCAAAAATTCTGTTTTTATCATTTACCTACTCGAGGACGAGCAGGAATTAAGCTTGGGGATGCTGATACGTCTCCAACGTATCTATAATTTTTGATTGCTCCATGCTATATTATCTACTATTTTGAATGTTTATGGGCTTTATTATGCACTTTTATATCATTTTTGGGACTAACCTATTAACCCAGAGCCCAATGCCAGTTTCTGTTTTTACCCTGTTTTAGGGTTTCGAAGAAAAGGAAAATCAAACGGAGTCCAATTGACCTGAAACTTCACGGAACTCATTTTTGGAAGGAAAGAAGCCCAGAAGACTTGGAGTGCACATCGGGGGATCTGCGAGGTCACGAGGCAGGGGGCGCGCCCACCCCCCTAGCGCGCCCTCCACCCTTGTGAGCCCCTCATGGCCCCCCTGACGTACTTCTTACGCCTATATATCTCCATATACCCTAAAAACATCTGGACGCACAATAGATCGGGAGTTCCGCCACCAGAAGCCTCCGTAGCCACCGAAAACCAATCTAGACCCGTTCCGGCACCCTGCCGGAGGGGGCAATCCTTCTCCGGTGGCCATCTTCATCATCTCGGTGCTCTCCATGACGAGGAGGGAGTAGTTCTCCCTCGGGGCTAAGGGTATGTACCAGTAGCTATGTGTTTGATCTTTCTCTCTCTCTCTCTCGTGTTCTTGATTTGGCACGATCTTGATGTACCGCGAGCTTTGCTATTATAGTTGGATCTTATGTTTCTCCTCCCCCTCTTCTCTCTTGTAATGAATTGAGTTTCCCCTTTGAAGTAATCTTATCGGATTGAGTCTTTACAGATTTGAGAACACTTGATGTATGTCTTGCCGTGCGTATCTGTGGTGACAATGGGATATCACGTGATTCACTTGATGTATGTTTTGGTGATCAACTTGCGGGTTCCGCCCATGAATCTATTCATAGGGGTAGGCACACGTTTTCGTCGTGATTCTCCGGTAGAACTTTGGGGCACTCTTTGAGGTCCTTTGTGTTGGTTGAATAGATGAATTTGAGATTGTGTGATGCATATCGTATAATCATACCCACGGATACTTGAGGTGACATTGGAGTATCTAGGTGACATTAGGGTTTTGATTGATTTGTGTCTTAAGGTGTTATTCTAGTACGAACTCTAGGGCTGTTTGTGACACTTATAGGAATAGCCCAACGGATTGATTGGAAAGAATAACTTTGAGGTGGTTTCGTACCCTACCATAATCTCTTCGTTCGTTCTCCGCTATTAGTGACTTTGGAGTGACTCTTTGTTGCATGTTGAGGGATAGTTATGTGATCCAATTATGTTAGTATCGTCGAGGGAACTTACACTAGCGAAAGTATGAACCCTAGGCCTTGTTTCCTACCATTGCAATACCGTTTACGCTCACTTTTATCATTAGTTACCTTGCTGTTTTTATAATTCAGATTATAAATACCTTTATCTACCATCCATATACCACTTGCATCACCATCTCTTCGCCGAACTAGTGCACCTATACAATTTACCATTGTATTGGGTGTGTTGGGGACACAAGAGACTCTTTGTTATTTGGTTGCAGGGTTGCTTGAGAGAGACCATCTTCATCCTACGCCTACTACGGATTGATAAACCTTAGGTCATCCACTTGAGGGAAATTTGCTACTGTCCTACAAACCTCTGCACTTGGAGGCCCAATAACGTCTACAAGAAGAAGGTTGTGTAGTAGACATCAGTGGTGCGGGGAGGCTCTGGGGTCATCGGAGGGCGGCGGCGGGGGAGGGAAGGGAGGGCTGATTTTGTTGGAGGCGGAGGAGCATAAGGGGCAGGGCACCCGGAGGAGGGGCTTCCTGCTCGGGTTGATCAGCCGGAGCGCCATGACGGTGGCGGCGGCGGCGGTGTGAGGTTTCCTGTGCCTCCTCCTCGGCGAAAGAAGTGGTTTGGTAGAAGGGAATGAATGTCTGGATTGAGTGTTAGGCCAACTCCACCGCGCGACCCTATCCTGTCCGCCCACGTCCGTTTGGGGTAAAACGGACAAACAAGACGGCCCAGTGCGCGGGCGTTCACAGACTTTTGTCCGCTTTGTGTCCGCTTTCGACCCATCCCCGGCAGAAGTTTGCGCCAGTTTTGGGGCGAAACGGACAGCGCGCGGACGGACGGGACGCGCGCGCTTGTCCTCCCCTGGCCCGCCTGTCGGTGGGAGAAACCAAAACCCCCCACGTCCATTTGCCGCCATTTCCCCCAAACCCTTCCACGTCCCTCCCGCCGCCCCTCTCTCCCCCGGCCATGGCCGACGCCCCGCCGAGTTCCGGCGGCCTGGCTGTCGACCCGCCCGCCAAGGTGAACAAGAAGGCGCCAAGGAAGCCGCGGTCGGAGTGCACGCCGGAGGAGATCGCCAAGTTGGACGCGGAATCGGCGAAGAGGAGGGAACGGAGAGCGGCCGTCAAGGTCAATGCCGCCGCGGCCAAGTTCGCCGCCCAGCGCGAGGAGCTGGAGGCCGCGCGGCGCAAGGCCGCTGCCGACGAGAATGAGGACCTCGTCAACAAAGCGCACGCCATCCTCATGCTTGGCATGGGCCATCCGGCCGGGTTCCATGCAGCGGCCGTCTGCCCGGCGAGCATAGGCTCGTCGGTCGCCCGGCCTACGCACAGCAAGTCGCCGATGTCGCGCGCCGAGCTCATGTCAAACAAAGAAGCTTGAGATGGAAGAGGCGGCCAAGAGGAGGAAGATCAACATGAAGAGGCGGCCCGGCAAAGACAGCTCGACATCGAGGCCGACAACGTCAAGGCCAGGCAGAGGCAGCTCGACATCGAGGCCACGAACGCCGCCACCAAAGCGAAGGAGGTGGCCCTTGCGATCATGAGTGTGGACTTGTCGAAGATGAGCGACAAGACGAGGGCCTGGTTCGAGGCCAAGCAGAAGGAGATGCTCGAAGCCGAAGGCTTGAACTAGGTCATCCGGTCGGCCATGGCTGTTCTTTTTGAGGCTGGCTTGGGTGCCGCCCGCCCGCTGGCCGCTGGCTGTGTGCCGGCGAGAAAACATTCATTTTGGTGGCCGGCTGTGTTGCCGGCGAGGACAACTATTCATTTTGGAGGCTGGCTGTGTTGCCGGCCGCTGGCTGATGCCGGCGATGGACGTGTAGGCCACTGGTTCTGTTGCCGGCATGATGAACCGGGGCCGCTGGCCTGAACTAGGGCTTGGAATTTGAAACGTTGCTTCTGCTTTTTTAAATAGACGCGGACATGATGGGGCAAATGGATGCGGCCGCGCGCTGGGCGCACGGCCACCGCATCCCAGGACACGCTCGGACATGACCCCAAATCGCTACCCAAACGGACAGAATCCGGACAAAACGGACGTCCGTTTGGGATCGCGCGTGGAGTTGGCCTTAAATGTGTGCACGGAGGCCTAGTCCGATCCAATCCTACTTTCTAGGATCTCGCAACGCTCGTGCCGGCGTGCGTGCCGCCTTTGTAGGAGCGATTGCCTTCTCCCTCACCCCACGTTTCTAATAAATATACAAGTCCAAACAGAGATTTTAATATGAACAACGTATGGATGTATATGAACATATTTTATAACACATATTCATTCATTTTGCTTTGTATGTAGTCATACTAAAATCTCTAAAAGATCTTTTATTCAGGAACGACGGGAGTACATTATAGCCGAAATCAATTAAGGACATAACATTTCTATCTAACTTGGTAATTGGTATCAGATACTGAAGGAAATATGCCCTAGAGGCAATAATAAAGTTATTATTTATTTCCTTATATCATGATAAATGTTTATTATTCATGCTAGAATTGTATTAACCGGAAACATAATACATGTGTGAATACATAGACAAACAGAGTGTCACAAGTATGCCTCTACTTGACTAGCTCGTTGATCAAAGATGGTTATGTTTCCTAACCATAGACATGAGTTGTCATTTGCTTAACGGGATCACATCATTAGGAGAATGATGCGATTGACTTGACCCATTCCGTTAGCTTAGCACTTGATTGTTTAGTTTGTTGCTATTGCTTTCTTCATGACTTATACTGAAGGAAATATGCCCTAGAGGCAATAATAAAGTTATTATTTATTTCCTTATATCATGATAAATGTTTATTATTCATGCTAGAATTGTATTAACCGGAAACATAATACATGTGTGAATACATAGACAAACAGAGTGTCACTAGTATGCCTCTACTTGACTAGCTCGTTAATCAAAGATGGTTATGTTTCCTAACCATAGACAAAAGAGTTGTTATTTGATTAACGAGGTCACATCATTAGTTGAATGATCTGATTGACATGACCCATTCCATTAGCTTAGCACCCGATCGTTTAGTATGTTGCTATTGCTTTTCTTCATGACTTATACATGTTCCTATGACTATGAGATTATGCAACTCCCGTTTGCCGGAGGAACACTTTGGGTGCTACCAAACGTCACAACGTAACTGGGTGATTATAAAGGAGCATTACAGGTGTCTCCAAAGGTAGATGTTGGGTTGGCGTATTTCGAGATTAGGATTTGTCACTCCGATTGTCGGAGAGGTATCTCTGGGCCCTCTCGGTAATACACATCACATAAGCCTTGCAAGCATTACAACTAATATGTTAGTTGTGAGATGATGTATTACGGAACGAGTAAAGAGACTTGCCGGTAACGAGATTGAACTAGGTATTGGATACCGATGATCGAATCTCAGGCAAGTAACATACCGATGACAAAGGGAACAACGTATGTTGTTATGCGGTCTGACCGATAAAGATCTTCGCAGAATATGTAGGAGCCAATATGGGCATCCAGGTCCCGCTATTGGTTATTGACCGGGGACGTGTCTCGGTCATGTCTACATTGTTCTCGAACCCGTAGGGTCCGCACGCTTAAGGTTACGATGACAGTTATATTATGAGTTTATGCATTTTGATGTACCGAAGGTTGTTCGGAGTCCCGGATGTGATCACAGACATGACGAGGAGTCTCGAAATGGTCGAGACGTAAAGATTGATATATTGGAAGCCTATATTTGGACATCGGAAGTGTTCCGGGTGAAATCGGGATTTTACCGGGTTACCGGGAGGTTACCGGAACCCCCCGGGAGCTATATGGGCCATAGTGGGCCTTAGTGGAAAAGAGAAGGGGCTGCCCTAGATGGGCTGCGCGCCTCCCCCATCCCCTAGTCCTATTAGGACTAGGAGAGGTGGCCGGCCCCTCCTCCTCTTTTCCCCCTCCGAGGAATCCTAGTTGGACTAGGATTGGGGGGGGGGAATCCTACTCCCAGAGGGAGTAGGACTCTCCTGCGCCCTCCTCCTTGGCCGGCCAGCCCTCCCCCTTGGCTCCTTTATATACGGAGGCAGGGGACACCTCGAGACACAAGTTGATCCACGTGATCTATTCCTTAGCCGTGTGCGGTGCCTCCTGCCACCATATTCCTCGATAATACGGTAGCGGAGTTTAGGCGAAGCCCTGCTGCTGTAGTACATCAAGATCGTCACCACGCCGTCGTGCTGACGGAACTCTTCCCCGACACTTTGCTGGATCGGAGTCCGGGGATCATCATCGAGCTGAACGTGTGCTCAAACTCGGAGGTGCCGTAGTTTCGGTACTTGATCGGTTGGATCGTGAAGACGCACGACTACTTCCTCTACGTCGTGTCAGCGCTTCCGCAGTCGGTCTGCATTGGGTACGTAGACAACACTCTCCCCTCTCGTTGCTATGCATCACATGATCTTGCGTGTGCGTAGGAATTTTTTTGAAATTACTACGTTCCCCAACAGTGGCATCCGAGCCTAGGTTATTTATGTTGATGTTATATGCACGAGTAGAACACAAGTGAGTTGTGGACGATACAAGTCATACTGCCTACCAGCATGTCATACTTTGGTTCGGCGGTATTGTTAGACGAGACGACCCGGACCAACCTTACGCGTACGCTTACGCGAGACCGGTTCCCTCGACGTGCTTTGCACATAGATGGCTTGCGGGCGACTGTCTCTCCAACTTTAGTTGAACCAAGTATGGCTACGCCCGGTCCTTGCGAAGGTTAAAACGGAGTCTATTTGACAAACTATCATTGTGGTTTTGATGCGTAGGTGAGATTGGTTCTTGCTTAAAGCCCGTAGCAGCCACGTAAAACTTGCAACAACAAAGTAGAGGACGTCTAACTTGTTTTTGCAGGGCATGTTGTGATGTGATATGGTCAAGGCATGATGCTAAATTTTATTGTATGAGATGATCATGTTTTGTAACCAAGTTATCGGCAACTGGCAGGAGCCATATGGTTGTCGCTTTATTGTATGCAATGCAATCGCGATGTAATGCTTTACTTTATTACTAAGCGGTAGTGATAGTCGTAGAAGCATAAGATTTGCGAGACGACAATGATGCTACGATGGAGATCAAGGTGTCGCGCCGGTGACGATGGTGATCATGACGGTGCTTCGGAGATGGAGATCACAGGCACAATATGATGATGGCCATATCATATCACTTATATTGATTGCATGTGATGTTTATCTTTTATGCATCTTATCTTGCTTTGATTGACGGTAGCATTATAAGATGATCTCTCACTAAATTATCAAGAAGTGTTCTCCCTGAGTATGCACCGTTGCGAAAGTTCTTCGTGCTGAGACACCACGTGATGATCGGGTGTGATAGGCTCTACGTTCAAATACAACGGGCGCAAAACAGTTGCGCACGCGGAATACTCATGTTATACTTGACGAGCCAAGCATATACAGATATGGCCTCGGAACACGGAGACCGAAAGGTCGAGCGTGAATCATATAGTAGATATGATCAACATAGTGATGTTCACCAATGAAACTACTCCATCTCACGTGATGATCGGACATGGATTAGTTGATTTGGATCACGTGATCACTTAGAGGATTAGAGGGATGTCTATCTAAGTGGGAGTTCTTAAGTAATATGATTAAATTGAACTTAAATTTATCATGAACTTAGTCCTGGTAGTATTTTGCACATCATGTTGTAGATTAATAGCTCGCGTTGTTGCTTCCCTGTGTTTATTTTGATATGTTCCTAGAGAAAATTGTGTTGAAAGATGTTAGTAGCAAAGATGCGGATTGGATCCATGATCTGAGGTTTATCCTCATTGCTGCACAGAAGAATTATGTCCTTGATACACCGCTAGGTGACGGACCTATTGCAGGAGCAGATGCAGACGTTATGAACGTTTGGCTAGCTCAATATGATGACTACTTGATAGTTTAAGTGCACCATGCTTAACGGCTTAGAATCGGGACTTCAAAGACGTTTTGAACGTCATGGACCATATGAGATGTTCCAGGAGTTGAAGCTAATATTTCAAGCAAATAACCGAGTTGAGAGATATGAAGTCTCCAACAAGTTCTATAGCTAAAAGATGGAGGAGAATCGCTCAACTAGTGAGCATGTGCTCAGATTGTCTGGGTACTACAATCGCTTGAATCAAGTGGGAGTTAATCTTCCAGATAAGATAGTGATTGACAGAATTCTCTAGTCACCATCACCAAGTTAGTAGAACTTCGTGATGAACTATGATATGCAAGGGATAACGGAAACGATTCCCAAGCTCTTCGTAATGCGGAAATTGACGAAGGTAGAAATCGAGAAAAACATCAAGTGTTGATGGTAGACAAGACCACTAGTTTCAAGAAAAGGGCAGAGGGAAGAAGGGGAACTTCAAGTAGAACGGCAAGCAAGTTGCTGCTCAAGTGAAGAAGCCCAAGTCTGGTCCTAAGCCTGAGACTAAGTGTTTCTACTGCAAAGGGACTGGTCACTGGAAGCGGAACTACCCCAAGTGATTGGCAGATAAGAAGGATGGCAAAGTGAACATAAGTATATTTGATATACATGTTATTGATGTGTACTTTACTAGTGTTTATAGCAACCCCTCAGTATTTGATACTAGTTCAGTTGCTAAGATTAGTAACTCGAAACGGGAGTTGCAGAATAAACAGAGACTGGTTAAGGGTGAAGTGACGATGTGTGTTGGAAGTGGTTCCAAGATTGATATGATCATCGTCGCACACTCCCTATACTTTCGGGATTAGTGTTGAACCTGAATAAGTGTTATTTGGTGTTTGCGTTGAGCATGGATATGATTTGATCATGTTTATTGTAATACGGTTATTCATTTAAGTAAGAGAATAAATTGTTGTTCTGTTTACATGAATAAAACCTTATATGGTTACACACCCAATGAAAATAGTTCGTTGGATCTCGATCGTAGTGATACACATAATCATAATATTGAAACCAAAAGATGCAAAGTTAATAATGATAAGTGCAACTTGTTTGTAGCACTGCCGTTTAGGTCATATTGGTGTAAAGCGCATGAAGAAACTCAATACTGATGGGCTTTTGGAATCACTTGATTATGAATCAGTTGATGCTTGCGAACCATGCCTCATGGGCAAGATGACTAAGACTCTGTTCTTCGGAACAATGAAGCGAGCAACAGATTTGTTGGAAATCATACATACTGATGTATGTGGTCCGATGAATATTGAGGCTCGCGACAGGTATCATTATTTTCTGATCTTCACAGATGATTTGAGCAGATATGAGTATATCTACTTGATGAAACATAAATCTGAAACATTTGAAAAGTTTAAAGAATTTCAGAGTGAAGTGAAAAATCATCATAACAAGAAAATAAAGTTTCTACGATCTGATCGTAGAGAAGAGTATTTGAGTTATGAGTTTGGCCTTCAGTTGAAAACAATGTGAAATAGTTTCACTACTCATGCCACCTGGAACACCACAATGTAATGGTGTGTCCGAACGTCATAACCGTACTTTATTAGATATGGTGCGATCTATGATGTCTCTTACCGATCTACCACTATCGTTTTGGGGTTATGCATTAGAGACAGCTGCATTCACGTTAAATAGGGCACCATCAAAATCCGTTGAGACGACGCCTTATGAACTATGGTTTGGCAAGAAACCAAAGTTGTCGTTTCTGAAAGTTTGGGGCTGCGATGCTTATGTGAAAAAGCTTCAACCTGATAAGCTCGAACCCAAATCGGAGAAATGTGTCTTCATAGGATATCCAAAGGAAACTATTGGATACACCATCTATCACAGATCCGAAGGCAAGACTTTTGTTGCTAAATTCGGAAACTTTCTTGAGAAGGAGTTTCTCTCGAAAGAAGTGAGTGGGAGGAAAGTAGAACTTGACGAGGTAACTGTACCTGCTCCCTTATTGGAAAGTAGTACATCACAGAAAACTGTTTCTGTGACACCTACACCAGTTAGTGAGGAAGCTAATGATGATGATCATGAAACTTCAGAACAAGATACTACTGAACCTCGTAGATCAACCAGAGTAAGATCCGCGCCAGAGTGGTACGGTAATCCTGTTCTGGAAGTCATGCTACTAGATCATGATGAACCTACGAACTATGAAGAAGCGATGATGAGCCCAGATTCCGCGAAATGGTTTGAGGCCATGAAATCTGAGATATGATCCATGTATGAGAACAAAGTTTGGACTTTGGTTGACTTGCCCGATGATCAGCAAGCAATTGAGAATAAATGGATCTTCAAGAGGAAGACGGACGCTGATAGTAGTGTTACTATCTACAAAGCTAGAATTGTCGCAAAAGGTTTTTGACAAGTTCAAGGTGTTGACTACGATGAGATTTTCTCACTCGTATCTATGCTTAAGTCTGTCCGAATCATGTTAGCAATTGCCGCATTTTATAAAATCTGGCAAATGGATAAACAAAACTGCATTCCTTAATGGATTTACTAAGAAGAGTTGTATACGATGCAACTAGAAGGTTTTGTCAATCCTAAAGGTGCTAACAAAATATTCAAGCTCCAGCGATCCATCTATGGACTGGTGCAAGAATCTCGGAGTTGGAATATACGCTTTGATGAGTTGATCAAAGCATATAGTTTTATACAGACTTGCGGTGAAGCCTGTATTTACGAGAAAGTGAGTGGGAGCACTACAGCATTTCTGATAAGTATATGTGAATAACATATTGTTGATCGGAAATAATGTAGAATTATTCTGTAAAGCATAAAAGGAGTGTTTGAAAGGAGTTTTTCAAAGAAAGACTTCGGTGAAGCTGCTTACATATTGAGCTTCAAGATCTATAGAGATAGATCAAGACGCTTGATAAGTTTTTTCAATGAGTACATACCTTGACGAGATTTTGAAGTAGTTCAAAATGGAACAGTCAAAGAAAGAGTTCTTGCCTGTGTTACAAGGTGTGAAGTTGAGTAAGACTCAAAGCCCGACCACGGCAGAAAATAGAAAGAGAATGAAAGTCATTCCCTATGCCTCAGTCATAGGTTCTATAAAGTATGCCATGCTGTATACCAGATCTATTGTATGCCCTACCACTGAGTTTGGCAAGGGAGTACAATAGTGATCTAGGAGTAGATCACTGGACAGCGGTCAAAATTGTCCTTAGTGAAATAAGGATATGTTTCTCGATTATGGAAGTGAAAAAAAAGGTTCGTCGTAAAGGGTTATGCCGATGCAAGTTTGACACTAATCTAGATGACTCTAAGTCTCGATCTAGATACATATTGAAAGTGGGAGCAATTAGCTAGAGTAGCTCCATGCAGAGCATTGTTTACATAGAAATTTGCAAAATACATGAGGATCTGAATGTGGCAGACCCGTTGACTAAGATTCTCTCACAAGCAAAACATGATCACACCTTAGTACTCCTTGGGTGTTAATCACATAGCGATGTGAACTAGATTACTGAATCTAGTAAACCCTTTGGGTGTTGGTCACATAGCGATGTGAACTATGGGTGTTAATCACATGGTGATGTGAACTATTGCTGTTAAATCACATGGCGATGTGAACTAGATTATTGACTCTAGTGCAAGTGGGAGACCGAAGGAAATATGCCCTAGAGGCAATAATAAAGTTATTATTTATTTCCTTATATCATGATAAATGTTTATTATTCATGCTAGAATTGTATTAACCGGAAACATAATACATGTGTGAATACATAGACAAACAGAGTGTCACTAGTATGCCTCTACTTGACTAGCTCGTTAATCAAAGATGGTTATGTTTCCTAACCATAGACAAAAGAGTTGTTATTTGATTAACGAGGTCACATCATTAGTTGAATGATCTGATTGACATGACCCATTCCATTAGCTTAGCACCCGATCGTTTAGTATGTTGCTATTGCTTTTCTTCATGACTTATACATGTTCCTATGACTATGAGATTATGCAACTCCCGTTTGCCGGAGGAACACTTTGGGTGCTACCAAACGTCACAACGTAACTGGGTGATTATAAAGGAGCATTACAGGTGTCTCCAAAGGTAGATGTTGGGTTGGCGTATTTCGAGATTAGGATTTGTCACTCTGATTGTCGGAGAGGTATCTCTGGGCCCTCTCGGTAATACACATCACATAAGCCTTGCAAGCATTACAACTAATATGTTAGTTGTGAGATGATGTATTACGGAACGAGTAAAGAGACTTGCCGGTAACGAGATTGAACTAGGTATTGGATACCGACGATCGAATCTCGGGCAAGTAACATACCGATGACAAAGGGAACAACGTATGTTGTTATGCGGTCTGACCGATAAAGATCTTCGTAGAATATGTAGGAGCCAATATGGGCATCCAGGTCCCGCTATTGGTTATTGACCGGGGACGTGTCTCGGTCATGTCTACATTGTTCTCGAACCCGTAGGGTCCGCACGCTTAAGGTTACGATGACAGTTATATTATGAGTTTATGCATTTTGATGTACCAAAGGTTGTTCGGAGTCCCGGATGTGATCACGGACATGATGAGGAGTCTCGAAATGGTCGAGACGTAAAGATTGATATATTGGAAGCCTATGTTTGGACATCGGAAGTGTTCCGGGTGAAATCGGGATTTTACCGGGTTACCGGGAGGTTACCGGAACCCCCCGGGAGCTATATGGGCCATAGTGGGCCTTAGTGGAAAAGAGAAGGGGCTGCCCTAGATGGGCTGCGCGCCTCCCCCTTCCCCTAGTCCTATTAGGACTAGGAGAGGTGGCCGGCCCCTCCTCCTCTTTTCCCCCTCCGAGGAATCCTAGTTGGACTAGGATTGGGGGGGGGGGAATCCTACTCCCAGAGGGAGTAGGACTCTCCTGCGCCCTCCTCCCTGGCCGGCCAGCCCTCCCCCTTGGCTCCTTTATATACGGAGGCAGGGGACACCTCGAGACACAAGTTGATCCACGTGATCTATTCCTTAGCCGTGTGCGGTGCCCCCTGCCACCATATTCCTCGATAATACTGTAGCGGAGTTTAGGCGAAGCCCTGCTGCTGTAGTACATCAAGATCGTCACCACGCCGTCGTGCTGACGGAACTCTTCCCCGACACTTTGCTGGATCGGAGTCCGGGGATCGTTATCGAGCTGAACGTGTGCTCGAACTCGGAGGTGCCCTAGTTTCGGTACTTGATCGGTTGGATCGTGAAGACGCACGACTACTTCCTCTACGTCGTGTCAGCGCTTCCGCAGTCGGTCTGCGTTGGGTACGTAGACAACACTCTCCCCTCTCATTGCTATGCATCACATGATCTTGCGTGTGCGTAGGAAATTTTTTGAAATTACTACGTTCCCCAACATATACATGTTCCTATGACTATGAGATTATGCAACTCCCGTTTATCGGAGGAACACTTTGTGTGCTACCAAACGTCACAACGTAACTGGGTGATTATAAAGGTGTTGTACAGGTGTCTCCGAAGGTACTTGTTGGGTTGGCGTATTTCGAGATTAGGATTTGTCACTCCGATTGTCGGAGACATATCTCTGGGCCCTCTCGGTAATACACATCACCTAAGCCTTGCAAGCATTGCAACTAATGAGTTAGTTGCGAGATGATGTATTACGGAACGAGTAAAGAGACTTGCCGGTAACGAGATTGAACTAGGTATTGAGATGCCGATGATCGAATCTCGGGCAAGTAACATACCGATGACAAAGGGAACAACGTATGTTGTTATGCGACCTGACCGATAAAGATCTTCGTAGAATATGTAGGAGCCAATATGGGCATCCAGGTTCCGCTATTGGTTATTGACCTGAGACGTGTCCCGGTCATGTCTACATAGTTCTCGAACCCGTAGGGTCCGCACGCTTAACGCTACAATGACAGTTATATTATGAGTTTATATGTTTTGATGTACCGAAGGAGTTCGGAGTCCCGGATGAGATCGGGGACATGATGAGGAGTCTCGAAATAGTCGAGACGTAAAGATCGATATATTGGACGACTATATTCAGACTTCGGAAAGGTTCCGAGTAATTCGGGTATTTTTCGGAGTACCGGAGAGTTACGGGAATTCGCCGGGGAGTATATGGGCCTTATTGGGCCATACGGGAATAGAGGAGATAGGCCAAAAGGAAGGCGGCCTGCGCCCCCCCTCTGGTCCGAATTGGACAAGGGGTGCAGCCCCCTTTTCCTTCTCCCTCTCCTCCTCTTTCCTTCACTCCTACTCCAACAAGGAAAGAAGGAGTCCTACTCCCGGTGGGAGTAGGACCCCCCCCTTGGCGCGCCCTCCTCCTAGGCCGGCCGCCTCCCCCCTTGCTCATTTATATACAGGGGCAGGGGGGCACCTCTAGACACACAAGTTGATCAAGTTGATCGTCTATTAGCCGTGTGCGGTGCCCCCCTCCACCATAGTCCACCTCGATAATACTGTATCGGTGCTTAGGCGAAGCCCTGCGTCGGTAGGACATCAACATCGTCACCACGCCGTCGTGCTGACGAAACTCTCCCTCAACACTTGGCTGGATCGGAGTTAGAGGGACGTCATCGGGTTGAACGTGTGCTGAACTCGGAGGTGTTGTGCGTTCGGTACTTGATCGGTCGGATCGTGAAGACGTACGACTACATCAAACGCGTTGTGCTAACGCTTCTGCTTTTGGTCTACAAGGGTACATGGACAACACTCTCCCCTCTCGTTGCTATGCATCACCATGATCTTGCGTGTGTGTAGGAATTTTTTTGAAATTACTTCGTTCCCCAACAGTGGCATCCGAGCCAGGTTTTATGCGTAGATGTCATATGCACGAGTAGAACACAAGTGAGTTGTGGGTGATATGTCATACTGCTTACCAGCATGTCATACTTTGGTTTGGCGGTATTATTGGATGAAGCGGCCCGGACCGACATTACGCGTACGCTTACGCGAGACTGGTTCTACCGACGTGCTTTGCACACAGGTGGCTGGCGGGTGTCAATTTCTCCAATTTTAGTTGAACCGAGTGTGGCTACGCCCGGTCCTTGCGAAGATTAAAACAACACCAACTTGACAAACTATCGTTGTGGTTTTGATGCGTAGGTAAGAACGATTCTTGCTCAGCCCGTAGCAGCCATGTAAAACTTACAACAACAAAGTAGAGGACGTCTAACTTGTTTTTGCGGGGCATGTTGTGATGTGATATGGTCAAGACATGATGAGATATAAGTTGTTGTATAAGATGATCATGTTTTGTTGAAGTTATCGGCAACTGGCAGAAGCCTTATGGTTGTCCCTTTATTGCATAAGATGCAAGCGCCAAATAATTGTTTTACAATAATCGCTATGCGATAGCAATAGTTGGCGAGATGACCATGTGATGACACATTGATATAGATCAAGATGATGGAGATCATGGTGTCATGCCGGTGACGATGGAAATCATGACGATGTTTTGGAGATGGAGATCAAAGGCACAAGATGATGATGGCCATATCATGTCACATATTTTGATTGTATGTGATGTTTATCTTTTATGCATCTTATTTTGCTTAGTTCGACAGTAGCTTTATAAGATGATCTCTCACTAAATTTCAAGATAAAAAGTGTTCTCCCTGAGTAGGCACCGTTGCCAAAGTTCGTCGTGCCCAGACACCACGTGATGATCGGGTGTGATAAGCTCTACGTCCATCTACAACGGGTGCAAGCCAGTTTTGCACATGCAGAATACTCAGGTTAAACTTTTTGAGCCTAGCATATGCAGATATGGCCTCGGAACACTGAGACTGAAAGGTCGAGCGTGAATCATATAGTAGATATGATCAACATAGTGATGTTCACCATTGAAAACTACTCCATTTCACGTGATGATCGGTTATGGTTTAGTTGATTTGGATCACGTGATCACTTAGAAGATTAGAGGGATGTCTTTCTAAGTGGGAGTTCTTAAGTAATATGATTAACTGAACTTAAATTTATCATGAACTTAGTCCTGGTAGTATTAGCATATCAATGTTGTAGATCAATAGCTCGCGTTTAGCTCCCCTGTTTTATTTTTGATATGTTCCTAGAGAAAATTATGTTGAAAAATGTTAGTAGCAATGATGCGGATTGGATCCATGGTCTGAGGATTATCCTCATTGCTGCACAGAAGAATTATGTCTTTGATGCACCGCTAGTTGACAGACCTATTGCAGGAGCAGATGCAGACGTTATGAACGTTTGGCTAGCTCAATATGATGACTACTTGATAGTTTGAGTGCACCATGCTTAACGGCTTAGAATCGGGACTTCAAAGACGTTTTGAACGTCATGGACCATATGAGATGTTCCAGGAGTTGAAGCTAATATTTCAAGCAAATACCCGAGTTGAGAGATATGAAGTCTCCAACAAGTTCTATAGCTAAAAGATGGAGGAGAATCGCTCAACTAGTGAGCATGTGCTCAGATTGTCTGGGTACTACAATCGCTTGAATCAAGTGGGAGTTAATCTTCCAGATAAGATAGTGATTGACAGAATTCTCTAGTCACCATCACCAAGTTAGTAGAACTTCGTGATGAACTATGATATGCAAGGGATAACGGAAACGATTCCCAAGCTCTTCGTAATGCGGAAATTGAAGAAGGTAGAAATCGAGAAAAACATCAAGTGTTGATGGTAGACAAGACCACTAGTTTCAAGAAAAGGGCAGAGGGAAGAAGGGGAACTTCAAGTAGAACGGCAAGCAAGTTGCTGCTCAAGTGAAGAAGCCCAAGTCTGGTCCTAAGCCTGAGACTAAGTGTTTCTACTGCAAAGGGACTGGTCACTGGAAGCGGAACTGCCCCAAGTATTTGGCGGATAAGAAGGATGGCAAAGTGAACAAAGGTATATTTGATATACAGATTATTGATGTGTATTTTACTAGTGTTCGTAGCACCCCCCCGGTATTTGATACTGGTTCAGTTGCTAAGAGTAGTAACTTGAAACGGGAGTTGCAGAATGAACAGAGACTAGTTAAGGGTGAAGTGACGATGTGTGTTGGAAGTGGTTCCAAGATTGATATGATCATCATCGCACACTCTCTATACTTTCGGGATTAGTGTTGAACCTAAATAAGTGTTATTTGGTGTTTGCATTGAGCATGAATATGATTTGATCATGTTTATTGCAATACGGTTATTCATTTAAGTAAGAGAATAAATTGTTGTTTCTGTTTACATATATGGTTACACACCCAATGAAAAAGGTTCGTTGGATCTCAATCGTAGTAATACACATATTCATAATATTGAAACCAAAAGATGCAAAGTTAATAATGATAGTGCAACTTATTTGTGGCACTGCCGTTTAGGTCATATTGGTGTAAAACGCATGAAGAAACTCCATGCTGATGGACTTTTGTAATCACTTGATTATGAATCAGTTGATGCTTGCGAACCATGCCTCATGGGCATGATCATGGGCGGATTTGGGCCCCAGGCAGCCCAGGCCATTGCCTGGGGCGTGAAAAAAATCGTAGGCCTAAATTTTTTTTAAAAAACTTTGGCCTGGGGCGCAGCCCAGGTCCAAGCCCAGGCGAAAAGGCCCAGCTGGCAGGCCGCCCAGGCCAACTCGCCCGCACCGCCGCACGGCCGCACGACCAGACGCTCTTCCCTCGATTCATTCTGGACCCGACGAACCCTAAGCCGTCACCGGTCGCCGCCCGCCGTCGCCGGTCGCCGCCCGCCGTCGCCGGTCGCCGCCCGCCGTCGCCGGTCGCCACCCGTCGTCGCCGGTCAGCTTCTTGCCTCCGTCCGGCAGTGCCCCCGGATCCCCCTTCCAGCGCCCCCCGTTTCAGCCCCCCCTCCCCCCGCCCCCTCGGCTGTGCCGCTGCCGCTGCGGCGCTGCGGGTTGCGGCTGTTGTGCAGTTCGCCGTGTCCGGCGTCCTGCGAGGCGGCGAGGGCGTGAGGCAGCGAACCCGGCTAGGACGCGGCCGTGCGAGGCTACAGCCTGCAGGCTGCCCGGCCCGGTGTCCAACAAGGTAGTCCTCACTTAGTCACTTTCTCAGTACAATTTTGATGGCTTGATGCCCTGTTTTTGTTTATAGATGCCATTGTCTTGATTGGATGATGATGATTTTAGTTGCTAAATGCCACTGTTTGTCTGTTTGTTAGATGTTTGTTAGATACCAATATTGACATTGAGAAAATTTTGTTTCTCTAAATTTTTACAGGAGCTCAAGATGAGCAAAAGAAACAAGACATTGAATTCTTTTTTTCAAGTTCGAACCACCGAAGCCGCAGAAACGGGTCCTTCAGCTCAAACAACTGATGTTGAATCTGCCCCTAATGTTAGAGCTGAACTCAAACCCGGTGATGTTGAATCTGACCCCGGTAAGAGAATACCAATTGAGGAGTTAGATCCAGACATTAGAGATCTTGCTAGAAGGGAGTACATTAGTATGGGTCCTTGCCAACCAAGTAATCATACATATGAAAAGATAAACGGTAGGAGCTTTCATAACTATTGGTTCAATGATCATCGCGGCTGGTTGGAATATAGCATTGAAAAAAGATCAGCCTTTTGCTTTTATTGTTTTCTGTTTAAGCAACCAAGAGCTGAAAACTATGGTATTGAAGCATTCACGAGAAATGGATTCAAATCTTGGAAGGATGGACCTAAAGTTTTTAATCAACATGTTGGAAAGCATGATAGTGCTCATAATAAATCTAGGCAACATTATGAGGATTTCAAAAATCAAAGACAAAATCTGCCACATGTCTTTGATAGGGGTTCTCAGAAGCAAGAAGAAGAATACAAAGCCTGTCTCTTGATTATATTGGGTATTGTCAAATTTTTGATACAACAAGCTCTTGCTTTTCGTGGTCATGATGAGTCTACTAGCTCAATGAATAAGGGTAACTTTAAAGAGTTGTTGGACTTGTTCATAAAGAAAGACCCAAAGGTGGCAAAATTATTTGGGGATGCGGGAGATAACCATAAGCTGACATCACATAAGATACAAAAGGATTTATGCAAGGCTTGTGCAAAAGAGACCACCAGTGCCATTCTTGAGGAGATTGGAGATAGTAAATTTGCATTACTTGTTGATGAGTCCAGAGATGCATCTATGAAGGAGCAAATGGCTATGTGTTTGATGTCAGTACATTTGCTTGTGTGTGTGTTATTGTAGCCTTATATGTGTATTTTCTTAAAGTTCTTATATATTAATCATGCTCCTTTGTCTTCTGTAGGTATCTCGGCAAACGAGGGGAGGTGATTGAGAGATTCATGGCAGTTGAGCATGTTCCTGACACTAAAGCAACTTCACTGAAGGTAGCTTTGGATGGTATGTTTGGTAATCTTGGCTTATCTATGTCTAATTTGAGAGGGCAGGGTTATGATGGGGCTTCAAACATGAGAGGGGAATTTCATGGGTTTCAAAGATTGATCTTGGAGGAAAATCCTTATGCTCATTATATACATTGTTTTGCCCACCAGTTACAATTAGTGGTTGTTGTTGTTGCCAAGTGTTGTTCATCAGTAAAGGATTTTTTTGAGTACACAAGCATGGTTGTTAACATTGTTAATGCTTCTTGTAAAAGACATGATCAGTTAGCCCAAGAGCAACATGATGAAATAGTACGCCAAATAGAGTCCGGGGAACTTCTTGAGGGAAAAGGGAAAAACCAACTAACTAACCTTGCAAGACCCGGTGATACACGGTGGGGATCACATCATAAAACATTGTGTCGTCTTGTTGAGATGTGGAAACTAGTTCTAAAGGTATTAGAAAATTTACACAATGATGCAGATAATGTTGCCCAAAGAACCACAGCTGCGGGGTTGATAGAGCACATGGAGTCTTTTGAATTTGTTCTCATATTGCATCTTATCATTAGATTATTGGGCAAGACTAACAATCTGTCACAATGCTTGCAATTGAAAAATCAAAATATTGTACGTGCTATGGGATTGATTAAAACCACATTGGAGGATATTCAAGAGATAAGGCAGAATGGTTGGGATGAGCTCTTCAAAGAGGTAAAAGACTTTTGTGTCAAATTCAACATTGTAGTGCCAAATATGGAAGATACAAGAACTGCTAATGGCCGTTCAAGGTCTTGGGGTGGGCAATTGGTAACTTACAACCATCATTTCAAATTTGAAATATTCAATGTGTTGCATGATCAGCTTATTGTGGAGTTGAACAACCGCTTTGCTGAAAGGTCTACTCAATTGTTGAGATGCATTGCTTGTCTTGACCCCAAGAATTCATTTGCCAATTATAATGAAGACAAGCTAGTAGATCTTGCTAATATGTATGCTGCTGATTTCTCTACATATGAAGTTACTTTTGTCCTTAGAAACCAACTAGACTCATTCATTCGGGAAGCAAGAGGTGATCCACATTTGATGAATTGCAATGATCTTGGTCATCTTGCCATGAATATGGTTAAAAGTGATATGCACACAACTTTTCCCTTAGTTTACCGTCTGGTTGAGTTAGCATTGATTTTACCTGTTGCAACCGCAACCGTGGAAAGGGCATTCTCAGCAATGAGCATTATCAAGACCGGATTGAGGAACAAAATGGGTGATGATTGGATGAATCATAGAATGGTATGTTACATTGAGAGAGATGTATTTGTTAGTATCGAAGAATCCAAGATCATTGAGCGATTTCAAGGTTATCGCACACGTAAAGGTGTTTTGCCTCGTCCTACACGTAAGTTTTCACTTTTTGCATCTATTGTTAATTAGTTTTGCCTGCTATATTATGCACTGATTCGCATTTCAAAATTGATGATTGAAGTTTTAGCGATGTCTGCTCTTGAAGATGTAGTCATGGGAGGCTCGGATCAACCAATCATTTGATTTGGTATCAATCTTCTGTATCATTTATCTATGCCACATATTGTCTTTTGATTTGTCTTGCTTTATTAGTTGACCCATTATGGAACAAATGCTGCCATTGAATATCATGTTTGGTTTCTTATTAGTTATACAAAACATAGATTGATTCTTGTATGCCTTGAAATTGAAGTTTTTTCTGGGTAGTTTTTAGCCATTAGTTGTTCGCCTGGGGCGTCAACAATTCCTGGATCCGCCACTGGGCATGATGCCTAAGACTCTGTTCTCCAGAATAATGCAGCAAGCAACAAATTTGTTGGAAATCATGCATACTGATGTATGTGGTCCGATGAATATTGAAGCTCGCGGCAGGTATCATTATTTTCTGATCTTCACAGATGATTTGAGCAGATATGAGTATATCTACTTGATGAAACACAAGTCTGAAACATTTGAAAAGTTTAAAGAATTTCAGAGTGAAGTGGAGAATCATCGTTACAAAAATAAAAAGTTTCTACGATATGATCGCAGAAGTAAAATATTTGAGTTACGAGTTTGGCCTTCAGTTAAAACAATGTGAATTCGTTTCACTACTCACGCCACCTGGAACACCATAGTGTAATGGTGTGTCCGAACGTCCTAACTGTGATTTATTAGATATGGTGCGATCTATGACGTCTCTTACTGATTTACCGCTATCGTTTTAGGGTTATGCATTAGAGACAGCTACATTCACGTTAAATAGGGCACCATCTGAATCTGTTGAGACGACACCATATGAACTATGGTTTGGCAAGAAACCTAAGCTGTCATTTCTTAAAGTTTGAGGTTGCAATGCTTATGTGAAAAAGTTTCAACCTGATAAGCTCAAACCCAAATTGGAGAAGTGCGTCTTCATACGATACCCAAAAGAAAATGTTGGGTACACCTTCTATCACAGATCCGAAGGCAAGATATTCGTTGCTGAGAATGGATCCTTTCTAGAGAAGGAGTTTATCTCGAAAGAAGTGGGTGGGAGGAAAGTAGAACTTGATAAGGTAATTGTACCTGCTCCCTTATTGGAAAGTAGTTCATCACAGAAATCTGTTCCTGTGACTACTACACCAATTAGTGAGGAAGCTAATGATGATGATCATGTAACTTCATATCAAGTTACTACCGAACCTCGTAGGTAAACCAGAGTGATATCCGCACCAGAGTGGTACGGTAATCCTGTTCTAGAGGTCATGTTACTTGACCATGACGAGCCTACAAACTATGAGGAAGCGATGATGAGCCCAGATTCCGCGAAATGGCTTGAGGCCATGAAATCTGAGATGAGATCCATGTATAAGAACAAAGTATGGACTTTGATTGACTTGCCCAAAGATCGGCAAGCCATTGAGATTAAATGGATCTTCAAGAGGAAGACGGATGCTGATAGTAGTGTTACTATCTACAAAGCTAGAATTGTCGCAAAAAGGTTTTCGACAAGTTCAAGGTGTTGACTACGATGAGAGTTTCTCACTCGTATCTATGCTTAAGTCTTTCCGAATCATGTTAGCAATTGCCACATTTTATGAAATCTGACAAATGGATAAACAAAACTACATTCCTTAATGGACTTATTAAAGAAGAGTTGTATATGATGCAACAAGAAAGTTTTGTCGATCCTAAAGGTGCTAAGAAAATATGCAAGCTCCAGCGATCCATCTATGGACTGGTGCAAGCATCTCGGAGTTGGAATATACACTTTGATAAGTTGATTAAAGCATATAGTTTTATACAGACTTGCGGTGAAGCCTGTATTTACAAGAAAGTGAGTGGGAGCACTACAGTATTTCTGATAAGTATATGTGAATGACATATTATTGATCGGAGATAATGTAGAATTATTCTGCAAAGCATAAAGGAGTGTTTGGAAGGAGTTTTTCAAAGAAAGACCTTGGTGAAGCTACTTACATATTGAGCATCAAGATCTATAGAGATAGATCAGGACGCTTAATAAGTTTTTCAATGAGTACATACTTTGACAAGATTTTGAAGTAGTTCAAAATGGAACAGTCAAAGAAAGAGTTTTTGCCTGTGTTACAAGGTGTGAAGCTGAGTAAGACTCAAAACCCGACCAGGGCAGAAGATAGAGAGAGAATGAAAGTCATTCCCTATGCCTCAGCCATAGGTTCTATAAAGTATGTCATGCTGTGTACCAGACCTATTGTATACCCTGCCCCGAGTTTGGCAAGGGAGTACAATAGTGATTTGGAGTAGATCATTGGACATTGGTCAAAATTATCCTTACTGGAATAAGGATATGTTTCTCGATTATGGAGGTGACAAAAGGTTCGCGTAAAGGGTTACGTCGATGCAAGTTTTGACACTGATCTAGATGACTCTAAGTCTCAATCTGGATACATATTGAAAGTGGGAGCAATTAGCTAGAGTAGCTCTGTGCAGAGCATTGTTGACATGGAAATTTGCAAAATACGTACGGATCTGAATATGGCAGACCCGTTGACTAAACTTCTCTCACAAGCAAAACATGATCACACCTTAGTACTCTTTGGGTGTTAATCACATAGCAATGTGAACTAGATTATTGACTCTAGTAACCCTTTGGGTGTTGGTCACATGTCGATGTGAACTATGGGTGTTAATCACATGGTGATGTGAACTATTGCTATTAAATCACATGGCGATGTGAACTAGATTATTGACTCTAGTGCAAGTGGGAGACTGAAGGAAATATGCCCTAGAGGCAATAATAAAGTTATTATTTATTTCCTTATATCATGATAAATGTTTATTATTCATGCTAGTATTGTATTAATCGGAAACATAATACATGTGTGAATACATAGACAAACAGAGTGTCACTAGTATGCCTCTACTTGACTAGCTCGTTGATCAAAGATGGTTATGTTTCCTAACCATAGACATGAGTTGTCATTTGATTAACGGGATCACATCATTAGGAGAATGATGTGATTTACTTGACCCATTCCGTTAGCTTAGCACTCGATCGTTTAGTTTGTTGCTATTGCTTTATTCATGACTTATACATGTTCCTATGACTATGAGATTATGCAACTCCCATTTACCGGAGGAACACTTTGTGTGCTACCAAACGTCACAACGTAACTGGGTGATTATAAAGGTGCTCTACAGGTGTCTCTCAAGGTACTTGTTGGGTTGGCGTATTTCGAGATTAGGATTTGTCACTCTGATTGTCGGAGAGGTATCTCTGGGCCCTCTCGGTAATACACATCACCTAAGCCTTGCAAGCATTGCAACTAATGAGTTAGTTGCGAGATGATGTATTATGGAATGAGTAATGAGACTTGCCGGTAATGATATTGAACTAGGTATTGAGATGCCGACGATCGAATCTCGGGCAAGTAACATACCGATGACAAAGGGAACAACGTATGTTGTTATGCGGTCTGACCGATAAAGATCTTCGTAGAATATGTAGGAGCCAATATGAGGATCCAGGTTCCGCTATTGGTTATTGACCGGAGACGTGTCTCGGTCATGTCTACATAGTTCTCGAACCCGTAGGGTCCGCACGCTTAACGCTACGATGACAGTTATATTATGAGTTTATATGTTTTGATGTACCGAAGGAGTTAGGAGTCCCGGATGAAATCGGGGACATGACGAGGAGTCTCAAAATAGTCGAGACGTAAAAATCGATATATTGGACGACTATATTCGGACTTCGAAAAGGTTCCGAGTGATTTGGGTATTTTTCGGAGTACCGGAGAGTTACAGGAATTCGCCGGGGAGTATATGGGCCTTATTGGGCCATACGGGAATAGAGGAGATAGGCCAAAAGGAAGGAGGCCTGCGCCCCCCCTCTGGTCCGAATTGGACAAGGGGTGCAGCCCCCTTTTCCTTCTCCCTCTCCTCCTCTTTCCTTCACTCCTACTCCAACAAGGAAAGGAGGAGTCCTACTCCCGGTGGGAGTAGGACTCCCCCCTTGCCGCGCCCTCCTCCTAGGCCGGCCGTCTCCCCCCTTGCTCCTTTATATACAGGGGCAGGGGGGCACCTCTAGACACACAAGTTGATCAAGTTGATTGTCTATTAGCCGTGTGCGGTGCCCCCCTCCACCATAGTCCACCTCGATAATACTGTAGTGGTGCGTGCGTCGGTAGAACATCAACATTGTCACCACACCGTCGTGCTGACGAAACTCTCCCTCAACACTCGGCTGGATCGGAGTTAGAGGGACGTCATCGGGCTGAACGTGTGCTGAACTCGGAGGTGCCATGCGTTTGGTACTTGATTGGTCGGATCATGAAGACGTACGACTACATCAACCGCGTTGTGCTAACGCTTTCACTTTCGGTCTACGAGGGTACGTGGACAACACTCTCCCCTCTCGTTGCTATGCATCACCATGATCTTGCGTGTGCGTAGGAATTTTTTTGAAATTACTACGTTCCCCAACAGATACTACCTCCGTCATGGTTTACTAACCCCTCTCGTATTCTCGGTCATATTTTAACCATGATTTAATTAACTAAATACATGTTATACGTAGCAAAAATAATATCAATGAAAACTACATTCAAATATGAATCCAATAGTATAAATTTCAATGACATGCATTAACATTTTGCTAGTTAAATATGTCGTCAAACTTTGGCACAAAATATGACGGGGACTTGTAAACGAGGACGAAGGTAGTACCAGGAGCCCCACGGCCGAGCACCACTCATCCTCCTCCGCCACGTCCCCGGGCTCACTCTCCTCCTCCACGACGCCAGCCACCGCCTCGGCCTCCTCCGCCACCATGAGGTCCGCCACGTCGCCGGGCTCACTCTCCTCCTCCACGACGTCTGCCACCGCCTCGGCCACCTCCACAGCATCCTCGCCACAGTTCATCTTCGGCCCCAACCCCTCTCTTCTCAATGCTACCTTCGCTGCCTCTGGTTCTCAGTTCGCACCCCTCTTCACCTCCACTACCTCGTCGGCTCCCGCCCCTCGCCACCCCATTTTCAGTGACCATATTGCAAAAAAACAGCAAATTCCTCCTAAACCCCAGCGATCACAACTATCAAAAAATGGAAGTCCTTCTTCTTCCTCATGGTGCTCATCCACTATGGCGTCACCTATCTCATCGAGCACCCTCCCTCTCCCAATGCCACCTCTCAGTACGTCGAGCTAGACACCCACGTGACCCTCTGGATCTACGCCACTCTTGCCGGCCCCATGGTCGAGCATGTCGTCGGCACCACCACCACCTTGGCCATCTAGAAGAAGATCAAAGGTCCCGATTCATGATCCTCAACCGTTAGTACCGCAACCTCATGATCCTCCCCCTCCTAATGCCACCTCTTAGTCGCCGAGGCATGAAGCTCCTCACCGGCGGTCTCGCCAACATTGATGTAACATCCCGGATGTAACTTTCCCAATTTGTACTCCAACTCTTGCCGTTTCCGGCGTTAAGTTATATTTATTTCTCGGGTTCGGGTCTTTGTCTCCGTGTGTTGTTGTCTTTGTCATGCATCTCATATCATGTCATCATGTGCATTGCATTTGCATACGTGTTCGTCTCATACATTCGAGCATTTTCCCCGTTGTCCGTTTTGCATTCTGGCGCTTCGTTCTCCTCCGATGGTCATTTCTAGCTTTCTTTCGTGTGTGGAGATTAAACGTTTCCGGATTGGACCGAGACTTGCCAAGCGGCCTTGGTTTACTACCGGTAGACCGCCTGTCAAGTTTCGTACAATTTGGACTTCGTTTGATACCCCAACGGTTAACCGAGGGACCGAAAAGGCCTCGTGTGTGTTGCAGCCCAACACCCCTCCAATTTGGCCCAAAACCCACCAAACTCTGCTCCATGTCCTAGAGCGTTCGATCACGATCGCGTGGCCGAAAACCGCACCTCATTTGGACTCTCCTAGCTCCCTCTATGCCTATAAATATCTCCCCCCATTCGAATCACGGACGAAACCCTAGCCCCTCTCCTCCTCCGACCGCCGGACAAAAATCCGGACGGCCGGACATTGTCCGCCGCCCTCCGCGCCCAGTCAACAGCCGCCACGTGGCCCGGGCGAGCCCCACATCGCCGCCGCCGCCTGAGGCCCGCCCGAGCCCGCGGGAGGCCCTCCCCAGCCCATCCACCGCGCCGCCCCGCGCCCCCTTCTCCTTCCTCGCGCGCCGCCTCTCCGCCGCGGGCCGCCGCATGCCGCGGCCACTCCACGCCGGCGCCGCGCGCCGCAGCTCCGCCGGTAGCCGCCCGCCGCCCGCCGCCTCGTCGCCTCGCCGCCCCGCGGCCGGGACCGGCGACCCTGCCGCCCTCCGCCGTCCTCGCCGCCCGCCGGAGCTCGCCGCCCGCCGAAGCTTGCCGCGCCGCCCAACACCATCGCCGGCGACCTCGGCTCCGGCCGTGAACAGTGCCACCGCCACCTCGGGCCCCGTGCCCCGAAACCCTAGATCTGATCTGAGGGTTGTTTTTTTCTCTAAGTCCCTAGATTTTTACTTCATATGCACATGTTCGCGGCTCCGTAACTTTTCATCCGTAGCTCCGATTTGGGCATATAGCATATCAAAATGTTCGTCTCGACGAGTACATCATTTCATTCCATTGCATCATTTTCATTTGAGTTCATCTTGATGCCCGAAATGCTGTTAGAAGAAGGCTTCATGAGTTAATTGTCAGATCTGCTAGTTCATCTTAGACTTTTGTCATTTTTCCATGATTATTGTGTGCATGATATGCCTGTGAGTCCTTCATATGTTTTGTTAAGCCAGAGGTGCAACCCATGCATTTTTAGGATGTGTGTGGTGACTTGTGCAAGCTTGCAAAGTGAGGAACCCGGTAAATCTGTTTTCAGGGACTTAGTAGTTTTCACTAAGTCTGGGATTATTTAGTTCATGGTGCCATATGTTCAGCTTGTTTCCTAGTGATCCGTGCCTCTTTTGAGGATGATCAGTAAAGGAGTTTTGTTAATCTTGTTATGATCTATCCATCCATGTCTTTGTTTGCAATTATGGAGCACCCTAGCTTGAGTCAATCGAGCTCTACTTTTGCTTCGTTGTGAATCTGGGCAGATCGTCAACTAGTTTGCGATTTTGCCGATGCTATTGTAGTTGATCCGTGAATGCTATTCCATTGTTCTTGCCATGTCTAGCTAGCATTTTGTGCCTTCTTAATGGATGTATGCTTGCCTTGCCATGACTTGCACCGTGGTGAGTGCATCGAGCTCGTTTACATGCCTTCGTGAGTTATATTTCAGCATGTCTCAGTTTTCACTAAGTCTGAAAACTGATTGTGTTTTAGCTATGTTCGTGTGCCCGTTAGTATATTTTGTGAACCCTTTTGGCCCCAGGTCACTTTGGGTCTTTTGTTAAGCTTGTTGAGTATCTCCATGCCATGTTCTTACTTGTCTTAATCAGGTCATGTATCATGTGTTTTGCTGCTCCGAAGAGGGCTTCGTAATCTGAAATTTCAGACAAGTGTTAATTTCACTAAGTCTGAGATCTGTTTTGCATTTGCGTTTTTGCCATGCTTGTTTGAACCTCATAATGGATGAATTGGCCGTGGCTCAGTGCTAGTCTTTTGTTAAGCATCTTGTATACATCCCTGCCATGCATTTTGTTATCACGTTTGGGTGCTGTAGCATGTTCATCTCATTGCATTTAGATGCCTACTTGCTGTAAATCGCAGACCGGTGTCATTCTTAAAACGCTTGCCATTTCCAAACCGTAACTCCGATTCCGATGATCTTTATATCGTTTTTAAGCAATTTCATCTTATCTTTCCAGTGGCACCCTTGGAATTCCAAGTTGAGGCCAGGTTCATGCATTTCCTGTCATATCTTGCATTTTGCATCCCGCATCGCATCCCGCATAGCATATCATCTTTGCATCGTGTTGATTGAGTTTGCACTTGGTTGATTATATCCTTATTGCTTGTTTGTCTTGTTTGGGTAGAGCCGGGAGACAAGTTCGCTAACGAGGAGCCCGTTGAGTTTGCTCTTGAGGATCCAGTCAACTCTGACAGCTTTGCAGGCAAGATGATCATACCCTCGAAATCACTATTATCTGTGCTATGCTAGTTTGCTCGCTCTTTGCTATGCCAATGCTATGATGCCTACCATTTGCTTGTCAGCCTCCCAATTGCTATGTCAAACCTCTAACCCACCATGTCCTAGCAAACCGTTGATCGGCTATGTTACCGCTTTGCTCAGCCCCTCTTATAGCGTTGCTAGTTGTAGGTGAAGATTGGAGGCCGTTCCTTGTTGGAACATTTATTTACTTGTTGGGATATCATTATATTGTTATATTATCTTAATGCATCTATATACTTGGTAAAGGGTGGAAGGCTCGGCCTCTCGCCTAGTGTTTTGTTCCACTCTTGCCGCCCTAGTTTCCGTCATATCGGTGTTATGTTCCCGGATTTTGCGTTCCTTACGCGTATGGGTTATAATGGGAACCCCTTGATATTTCGCCTTGATTAAAGCTTTTCCAACAATGCCCAACCTTGGTTTTACCATTTGCCACCTAGCCCTTTTCTTTCCCTTGGGTTCTGCACACTCAAGGGTCATCTTATTTTACCCCCCCCGGGCCAGTGCTCCTCTGAGTGTTGGTCCACCTGTCAGCTACCGGTGGCCACCAGGGGCAACTCTGGGCTGGCCTACCCGTACCTAGGACAATCTGAGTGTGCCCTGAGAAAGAGATATGTGCAGCTCCTATCGGGATTTGTCGGCACATTCGGGCGGTGTTGCTGGTCTTGTTTTAACCTGTCGAAGTGTCTTGAGTTACCGAGATACCGAGTCTGATCAGAACGTCTTGGGAGGAGGTCTATTCCTTCGTTGACCGTGAGAGCTTGTCATGGGCTAAGTTGGGACTCCCCTGCAGGGATTGAACTTTCGAAAGCCGTGCCCGCGATTATGGGCAGATGAGAATTTGTTAATGTCCGGTTGTAGATAACTTGAACCTTAATTTAATTAAAATGAATCAACTGAGTGTGTTGCCATGATGGCCTCTTCTCGGTGGAGTCCGGGAAGTGGACACGGTGTTGGAGTTATGCTTGCGCAGGTTGTTCCTTTAGACTCTCGCTCGTGCTTTGCCTCCTCTTCTCGCTCTCTTTTGCGAATAAGTTAGCTACCATATATGCTAGTCGCCTGCTGCAGCTCCACATATATTTGCCTATCCTACCTATAAGCTTAAATAGTCTTGATCGCGAGGGTGCGAGATTGCTGAGTCCCTGTGGCTCACAGATTACTATTACACCAGATGCAGGTTCAGGTGATTCCGCTCCAGGTGACGAGTATGAGCTCAAGTGAGAGTTCGACGAAGACTCTCAACGATACTACGTTTCCTTTCCTGATGATCAGTAGTTGTGCCCAGTTGGGGGTGATTGGGACCGTTGTCGCATGTTGGGTTTTCTTCTATTTTGGCGCCGTAGTTGGGCCATGAGTGTTTTGGTTGATGTAATGTTATTTATGTGCTTGTTGACGTGGCGAGTGTAAGCCAACTATATTCTCCCCTTTATTATTCATATTACATGGGATGTTGTGAAGATTGCCTAACTTGCGACATATGCCTTCAATGCGATTATGTCTCTAAGTCGTGCCTCGACACGTGGGATCTATAGTCGCATCGAGGTGTTACAAGTTGGTAATCAGAGCCTTCCCCGACCTTAGGAGCCCCATTGCTTGATCGTTTTTAGCGGCCGAGTTGTGTCTAGAAAAATGTTTTGAGTCATTTAGGAATTATATATCAGAGAGCTTAGGAATTATTTTTACTTCCCAGTCTCCTCATCGCTCTGGTAAGGCATCCTGACGTAGAGTTTTGACTCTTCTCTTCTCAAATTTCACTAAAAAAAATTTAGGATCACGCGAGTATCTTGGAATCGTTCCGATGGCTTATGATGAGAATACTGTCTTGGTGCCTCCTGTCAGGGGTTTAGTGGAAGTGTCCCGGGGAATTGAGCTCTGAGGTGTTGTCATCATAATTTTATCGTTGCAATTCTGGAATACTTGAGATATGTTCGCCGACATCGAAAATCTCTTTTATGCAGTTCGTTGGTGAGATAACCTCGACGCCACCCAGTACTGGGGCGGGAGTTCGGGAGTATCGCCATAACTTGTATAACAGATGCTTTTCGAAGGTTGAGGTAGATGGTTTCTGAAGGTTTCTTGGTTATGTGTTGAAGGATGGATACAGATGGATGTAGGAATTGCTAGTTTGGGTGAGATATTATGCTTCCCCTGTATCCCCAACACCTGATTGCATAACCGAAAAGTTTTGGGAGTTTCATAGGTGGGAATTCTAGTAGCTCTTGTTCTTCTTCCACGGATATTGGTTTGAGATTGGGATTTCCTACCGATTATTCGTTCTTGATCCGTACCTTGTTGATTTATTTCTCTACCTTAATTCTACATGGCTTCTCAATTTATGGATATGTGACCATTTGAAGAGGAATGCATTCGTTCATTTTGTTCGGATGTGAAGACTATATGTTGCAATTTTCATTCCATTGGATTCAGCTTCAATATTTATCTGTCAACGTGCTAATGGTGGTCACCCTCTTCAGGATGGCTCCTCCAACGCGCACGACTCCGAATCCTGATCCGCCACCACCTCCACCTCCTCCAGAGGCATGGCAAGCTGTGATGGCCGCAACCAATGCAAACACTCAGCTGATCATGCAAATTCTTCAAGAGCGCAATCAAGACAGTCAAGGGAATCAAGGCAGCAATCAGAGTCACTTTGCTACACTCAACCAGTTCCTTGCTAACGGGCCAAAGACTTTTAGCAATTGTGTTGAGGCAACCGATACTGACGATTGGCTTGTGGATCTGTGTAAGCATTTCGAGTGCAGTAACGTCAGGCCTGAGGACTTTGTTAAGTTCACTTCCTTCCAACTCAAAGATCAAGCTGCAGAATGGTTCCAGCAGTACAAGGACTCCAGAGGTGGACGTGTTATCACTTGGGATGATTTCCGTCAAGATTTCCGAGCTCATCATATTCCGCAGAGCGTGGTTGAAAGCAAGCGTGAGGAATTCCGCAATCTGAAGCAAGGCTCTTTGTCTGTCTATGACTACAACAAGTTGTTCCAGAAGCTCGCCCGCTTTGCCAAGCAGGACATGCCCGATGAGAAGAGCATGATATATCAGTTCAGGGGTGGTCTTAGAGAAGAAATTCAGCTCGCTCTTGTCCTCTTTGAGCCCTTGAGGTAAGATGAGTTCTACAACATGGCACTGAAGCAAGAGGCTGCTCAGTTGAGGTGTGATGCTTCCAAGAAGCAAGTCAGAGATGCTACTCCTTCTTCCTCTACTCAAGTGGCCAAGCAGCAGAAGTTTTGGCTTCCTCCTCCTCCGTTCCGTCAGCCGTTTCAGCAGAAGAGCAAAGGTGGCAGTGGTTCTTCCCACCCACCCAACCCTGGCTTTCAGAACAAGACTTCGTCTCAACCTCCAAGATCGAGTGCTCCGTACCACCGTCCGCTTTCAGAGGTAACGTGCAACAAGTGCCAACAGAAGGGTCACTATGCCAACAAGTGTCTCAACCAGAGGCGTCTTCCTCCTCCTCCTCCTGTGAGATCGGCAAGTACAGCTGTGGTCAAGCATAACCCCAAGCATGCCAAGGTCAATTTGATGAATGCAACTCAGGCAGAGGACTCGTCAGATGTGATCATGGGTAACCTTCCTGTTAATGATATTCCTGCTAAAGTTCTTTTTCACACTGGTGCATCGCATTGCTTCATCTCGAGACCATTTACAAATAGGCGGTGAATTGGTTTCACAAGTTTTGCCTAGTCCTTTAGCAGTTGTCTCTCCCGATAAGCGCATGCAGGCTAACTCCATCGTTCCGGATGTTTCTATCACTTTGGGTGACTACAAGTTCTTGGCTTCTCCTACGGTTCTCGGTGACTCGGATATTGATCTTATTCTCGGAATGGATTGGCTTTCTAAGCACAAGGCTCAGCTTGATTGTGCAGCCAGGCAGATTCAATTGACTCATTCGTCTGAGGATGTAATTGTCTTTTCTGCTCGGGATAATACTATCCGTCTGTTTTCTCTCAATGAGAAGGGTGAATTGGATGCTATCTCTCAAATTCCAGTCGTTTGCGAATATCAAGACGTCTTTCCAGAAGAGCTCCCAGGAATGCCTCCGCACCGGCCAGTTGAATTCGTTATTGAACTTGAGCCTGGCACGGAACCTGTGTGCAAACGTCCTTACAAGCTCGGACCTGAAGAGTTGAAGGAGCTGAAGAAGCAACTCGATGAGCAAGAAAGAATGGGTCTCATCCGGCCTAGTTCTTCTCCGTGGGGTTGTGGTGTTCTTTTTGTGAAGAAGAAGGATGGAACGGACCGACTTTGTGTTGATTACCGTCCAGTGAACAAGAAGACCATCAAGAACAAATACCCACTTCCCAACATCAATGAGCTGTTCGAACAACTCAAAGGTGCCCAAGTATTCTCCAAGCTTGATCTCCGTATGGGTTATCACCAGATTCGCATTCGTGAAGAAGATATTTCCAAGACAGCATTCAGAACAAGCTTTGGTTCATATGAATACACTGTCATGTCTTTTGGCCTCGCCAACGCTCCTCCGACGTTCTCTCGCATGATGAACTTCATCTTCAACGCCTACACCAATGACTTTGTTTTGGTCTATCTCGATGACATTCTGGTTTTCTTCAAGAACAAGGAAGATCATGCCAAGCACTTGCGTTTGGTTCTCGATAAGCTCAGGGAACATCAGTTCTACGCCAAGTTCTCCAAGTGTGAATTTTGGCTTGATGAGGTTCTTTATCTTGGTCATATCATCTCTGCCAAGGGCATTGCCGTGAATCCTGAGAAGGTGTCCGCAATTGTGAATTGGGAACCTCCTCAGAACGTGAAGCAACTCCGCAGTTTTCTCGGTCTCGCAAGCTATTGCCGAAGGTTCGTTGAAAACTTTTCCAAGATCGCGAAGCCTCTCTCAAATCTTCTTCAGAAGCACGTCAAGTACGTTTGGTCTCCGGAGTGTGATATTGCTTTCAACACTTTGAAAGAGAAATTGATCACCGCTCCAGTTCTGACTCCGCCTGATGAATCCAAGCCGTACGAGGTCTTTTGTGATGCCTCTCTCCAAGGTCTTGGCGCAGTATTGATGCAAGAGAAGAAAGTTGTTGCCTATACATCTCGCCAGTTGAAGCCTAATGAGAAGAACTACCCCACTCATGATCTCGAGTTGGCGGCAGTTGTGCATGCTCTTTTGACTTGGAGACATCTTCTATTGGGAAGAAAAGTGGACATTTTCACTGATCACAAGAGTCTCAAGTACATCTTCACTCAGCCTAATCTCAACCTCAGGCAAACTCGATGGGTCAAAATGATTCAAGAGTATAATCCGAGTATTGAGTACACTCCAGGCAAGGCTAATGTGATCGCTGACTCTTTGAGCAGGAAGGCTTACTGCAACAGTTTGATTCTTAAGCCTTATCAACCCGAGCTTTGTGAAGCTTTCCGCAAGCTTAATCTGCAAGTTTTTCCCTAAGGTTTCCTCGCCAACCTTCAAGTCTCTCCTACCTTATAAGACCAGATTCGCCAAGCCCAGCTTCTTGATGCTATGGTGAAAAAGGTGAAGATTGGGATTGCCAAGAGTCAGTCCAAGTACAAGTGCTACCGCCTTGATGACAAGGACACTCTCTTCTTCGAGGATCGTATTGTTGTGCCCAAAGGTGACCTCCGTAAAGTGATCATGAACGAGGCTCACAATTATCTCCTCTCCATCCACCCTGGGAGTACGAAGATGTATCAGGATCTCAAGCAAGCTTATTGGTGGACTCGAATGAAGCGCGAGATCGCCCAATTCGTGAATGAATGTGATGTCTGCAGAAGAGTGAAGGCAGAACACCAAAGGCCAGCAGGTCTCCTCCAACCTCTTACCATTCCAGAATGAAAGTTTGACCACATTGAGATGGACTTCGTGACTGGGTTTCCAAAGTCCAAGATCGGCAATGATGCTATATTTGTTGTCATCGACAAACTCATCAAAGTGGCTCACTTTCTGCCTATCAAAGAGTCGATCGCCGCAGCTCAATTGGCGGAACTCTATACCTCTCGCATTGTCTCTCTGCACGGTATTCCTCAAGTGATCTCTTCAGACCGTGGCAGCATTTTTACCTCCAAGTTTTGGGATTCTTTTCAGAAGGCCATGGGCACCAACATCCGCTTCAGCACTGCTTTCCATCCTCAAACAAGCGGTCAAGTCGAGCATGTCAACCAGATTCTTGAAGATATGCTCAGGGCTTGTGTGATCTCCTTCGGCATGAAGTGGGAGGATTGTCTTCCTTATGCTGAATTCTCCTATAACAACAGTTTTCAAGCAAGTTCGGGCAAGGCCCCTTTTGAAATTCTGTATGGCAGGAAGTGTCGTACCCCTCTCAACTGGTCTGAAACCGGTGAACGTCAGCTTTTGGGTAATGACTTAATCACAGAAGCAGAAGAAATGTGCAAAGTCATTCGAGATAACCTCAAAGCAGCCCAATCCCGCCAGAAGAGCTACTATGATAGTAAGCACCGTGTTTTGGCTTTCGAGATCGGAGATCATGTTTACCTCCGTGTCTCTCCTATGAAAGGTACTCGTCGCTTCGGTATCAAAGGGAAGCTTGCCCCTAGATACGTGGGACCTTTCAAGATTGTCAGCAAGAGAGGCGACCTCGCCTATCAACTCGAGCTTTCTTCAAACTTTGCAAATGTTCATGACGTGTTCCATGTCTCTCAGCTTAGAAAGTGCTTTAAGACTCCTGACCGCACCGTCAACTTCGAAGACATTGAGCTCCAAGAAGATCTCTCCTATCGTGAGCACCCAGTTGCTATTCTTGAAGAGACTGAACGCAAGACTCGCAACAAGTCAATCAAATTTCTCAAAGTCAAGTGGTCGCACCATTCCGACCGTGAAGCTACCTGGGAACGCGAGGATCACCTCCGTTCTGAGTACCCGGAGTTCTTTCAGTCCTAGATCTCGGGACGAGATCTTTTTGTAGTGGTGGAGTGTTGTAACATCCCGAATGTAACTTTCCCAATTTGTACTCCAACTCTTGCCGTTTCCGGCGTTAAGTTATATTTATTTCTCGGGTTCGGGTCTTTGTCTCCGTGTGTTGTTGTCTTTGTCATGCATCTCATATCATGTCATCATGTGCATTGCATTTGCATACGTGTTCGTCTCATACATTCGAGCATTTTCCCCATTGGCCCTTTTGCATTCCGGCGCTTCGTTCTCCTCCGGTGGTCATTTCTAGCTTTCTTTCGTGTGTGGGGATTAAACATTTCCGGATTGGACCGAGACTTGCCAAGCGGCCTTGGTTTACTACCGGTAGACCGCCTGTGAAGTTTCGTACCATTTGGACTTCGTTTGATACCCCAACGGTTAACCGAGGGAACGAAAAGGCCTCGTGTGTGTTGCAGCCCAACACCCCTCCAATTTGGTCCAAAACCCACCAAACTCTGCTCCATGTCCTAGAGCGTTCGATCACGATCGCGTGGCCGAAAACCGCACCTCATTTGGACTCTCCTAGCTCCCTCTATGCCTATAAATATCTCCCCCCATTCGAATCACGGACGAAACCCTAGCCCCTCTCCTCCTCCGACCGCCAGACAAAAATCCGGACGGCCGGACATTGTCCGCCGCCCTCCGCGCCCAGTCAGCAGCCGCCACGTGGCCCGGGCGAGCCCCACATCGCCGCCGCCGCCCGAGGCCCGCCCGAGCCCGCGGGAGGCCCTCCCCGGCCCATCCACCGCGCCGCCCCGCGCCCCCTTCTCCTTCCTCGCGCGCCGCCTCTCCACCGCGGGCCGCCGCACGCCGCCGCCACTCCACGCCGGCGCCGCGCACCGCAGCTCCGCCGGTGGCCGCCGGCCGCCCGCCGCCTCGCCGCCCCGCGGCCGGGACCGGCGACCCCGCCGCCCTCCGCCGTCCTCGCCGCCCGCCGGAGCTCGCCGCGCCGCCCAACACCATCGCCGGCGACCTCGGCTCCGGCCGTGAACAGTGCCACCGCCACCTCGGGCCCCGTGCCCCGAAACCCTAGATCTGATCTGAGGGTTGTTTTTTTTTCTAAGTCCCTAGATTTTTACTTCATATGCACATGTTCGCGGCTCCGTAACTTTTCATCCGTAGCTCTGATTTGGCCATATAGCATATCAAAATGTTCACCTCGACGAGTACATCATTTTATTCCATTGCATCATTTTCATTTGAGTTCATCTTAATGCCCGAAATGCTGGTAGAAGGAGGCTTCGTGAGTTAATTGTCAGATCTGCTAGTTCATCTTAGACTTTTGTCATTTTTGCCATGATTATTGTGTGCATGATATGCCTGTGAGTCCTTCATATGTTTTGTTAAGCCAGAGGTGCAACCCATGCATTTTTAGGATGTGTGTGGTGACTTGTGCAAGCTTGCAAAGTGAGGAACCCGGTAAATCTGTTTTCAGGGACTTAGTAGTTTTCACTAAGTCTGGGATTATTTAGTTCATGGTGCCATATGTTCAGCTTGTTTCCTAGTGATCCGTGCCTCTTTTGAGGATAATCAGTAAAGGAGTTTTGTTAATCTTGTTATGATATATCCATCCATGTATTTGTTTGCAATTATGGAGCACCCTAGCTTGAGTCAATCAAGCTCTACTTTTGCTTCATTGTGAATCTGGGCAGATCGTCAACTAGTTTGCGATTTTGCTGATGCTATTGTAGTTGATCCGTGAATGCTATGCCATTGTTCTTGCCATGTCTAGCTAGAATTTTGTGCCTTCTTAATGGATGGATGCTTGCCTTGCCATGACTTGCACCGTGGTGAGTGCATCGAGCTCGTTTACATGCCTTCGTGAGTTATATTTCAGCATGTCTCAGTTTTCACTAAGTCTGAAAACTGATTGTGTTTTAGCTATGTTCGTGTGCCCGTTAGTATATTTTGTGAACCCTTTTGGCCCCAGGTCACTTTGGGTCTTTTGTTAAGCTTGTTGAGTATCTCCATTCCATGTTCTTACTTGTCTTAATCTGTTCATGTATCATGTTGTTTTGCTGCTCCGAAGAGGGCTTCGTGATCTGAAATTTCAGACAAGTGTTAATTTCACTAAGTCTGAGATCTGTTTTGCATTTGCGTTTTTGCCATGCTTGTTTGAACCTCATAATGGATGAATTGGCCGTGGCTCAGTGCTAGTCTTTTGTTAAGAATCTTGTGTACATCCCTGCCATGCATTTTGTTATCACGTTTGGGTGCTATAGCATGTTCATCTCATTGCATTTAGATGCCTACTTGCTGTAAATCGCAGACCGGTGTCATTCTTAAAACGCTTGCCATTTCCAAACCGTAACTCCGATTCCGATGATCTTTATATCGTTTTCAAGCGATTTCATCTTATCTTTCCAGTGGCACCCTTGGAATTCCAAGTTGAGGCCAGGTTCATGCATTTCCTGTCATATCTTGCATTTTGCATCCCGCATCGCATCCCGCATAGCATATCATCTTTGCATCGTGTTGATTGAGTTTGCACGTGGTTGATTATATCCTTATTGCTTGTTTGTCTTGTTTCGGTAGAGCCGGGAGACGAGTTCGCTAACGAGGAGCCCGTTGAGTTTGCTCTTGAGGATCCAGTCAACTCTGACAGCTTTGCAGGCAAGATGATCATACCCTCGAAATCACTACTATCTGTGCTATGCTAGTTTGCTCGCTCTTTGCTATGCCAATGCTACGATGCCTACCATTTGCTTGTCAGCCTCCCAATTGCCATGTCAAACCTCTAACCCACCATGTCCTAGCAAACCGTTGATTGGCTATGTTACCGCTTTGCTCAGCCCCTCTTATAGCGTTGCTAGTTGTAGGTGAAGATTGGAGGCCGTTCCTTGTTGGAACATTTATTTACTTGTTGGGATATCATTATATTGTTATATTATCTTAATGCATCTATATACTTGGTAAAGGGTGGAAGGCTCGGCCTCTCGCCTAGTGTTTTGTTCAACTCTTGCCGCCCTAGTTTCCGTCATATCGGTGTTATGTTCTCGGATTTTGCGTTCCTTACGCGGTTGGGTTATAATGGGAACCCCTTGATATTTCGCCTTGATTAAAACTTTTCCAGCAATGCCCAACCTTGGTTTTACCATTTGCCACCTAGCCCTTTTCTTTCCCTTGGGTTCTGCAGACTCAAGGGTCATCTTATTTTACCCCCCCGGGCCAGTGCTCCTCTGAGTGTTGGTCCACCTGTCAGCTACCGGTGGCCACCAGGGGCAACTCTGGGCTGGCCTACCCGTACCTAGGACAATCTGAGTGTGCCCTGAGAAAGAGATATGTGCAGCTCCTATCGGGATTTGTCGGCACATTTGGGCGGTGTTGCTGGTCTTGTTTTAACCTGTCGAAGTGTCTTGAGTTACCGAGATACCGAGTCTGATCGGAACGTCTTGGGAGGAGGTCTATTCCTTTGTTGACCGTGAGAGCTTGTCATGGGCTAAGTTGGGACTCCCCTGCATGGATTGAACTTTCGAAAGCCGTGCCCGCGGTTATGGGCAGATGGGAATTTGTTAATGTCCGGTTGTAGATAACTTGAACCTTAATTTAATTAAAATGAATCAACTGAGTGTGTTTCCGTGATGGCCTCTTCTCGGCGGAGTCCGGAAAGTGGACACGGTGTTGGAGTTATGCTTGCGCAGGTTGTTCCTTTAGACTCTCGCTCGTGCTTTGCCTCCTCTTCTCGCTCTCTTTTGCGAATAAGTTAGCTACCATATATGCTAGTCGCCTGCTGCAGCTCCACATATATTTGCATATCCTACCTATAAGCTTAAATAGTCTTGATCGCGAGGGTGCGAGATTGCTGAGTCCCTGTGGCTCACAGATTACTATTACACCAGATGCAGGTTCAGGTGATTCCGCTCCAGGTGACGAGTATGAGCTCAAGTGGGAGTTCGACGAAGACTCTCAACGATACTACGTTTCCTTTCCCGATGATCAGTAGTGGTGCCCAGTTGGGGGTGATTGGGACCGTTGTCGCATGTTGGGTTTTCTTCTATTTTGGCGCCGTAGTCGGGCCATGAGTGTTTTGGTTGATGTAATGTTATTTATGTGCTTGATTGACGTGGTGAGTGTAAGCCAACTATATTCTTCCCTTTATTATTCATATTACATGGGATGTTGTGAAGATTGCCTAACTTGCGACATATGCCTTCAATGCGATTATGTCTCTAAGTCGTGCCTCGACACGTGGGAGCTATAGTCGCATCGAGGGTGTTACAATCGACCACACTGTCACCGAGGTGGATCTCGGCACGCAATCCCTCAACGAGCTGGACAAGCGATCTTCATCTTCGAAGGACGCGAGTCAAGTCTTGAGGCTCATAGCCTCGCCAAACATGTTTTTGGTCTGGATCTAGGACGCCATGTGTGGCTTCTAAATCCACCTAATTTGAGTTGTTCCGACTAACGTTATTGCCTAATTTGAGTTATCCCGATGAAACGTTACTGTTTAATAAAGCAAGTGTGTTTGGACTCAAAAAAAGAAAAAGCTAACGTATCGTTCGTGCCGGGACGTTTTCCTTCCATTGGCCCCCCGTCGCCTGACGAACGGTACGTTCAGGCCGATGATGCTCGAGATTCAACGTTCGGGCGTTATTGGGGTCCAACATTTTAATTTAATTAGGTGTATATGAAGATGGCGTTTTTAAAAGGAAAATGAAAGGGTAAGTCAGCCATGCCGATGTGTGTTTTGTGCGCACTGTCGGCGGTTGAAGATCATGCAAGGCAGGCAGCGCGGCATCACATCGTTCATACTCGTGGCGAGAATCCGATTAAAAGGAGTATATACAGTTCTCACGATGTATGGCGCCAACGTACCCTTGACAGCGACACCGACACGTATACGAGCACAAGACGCACGAGACCAGATCACACGACCGGACTCGTGGACTAAACAAGCTCCCATGCTGTTCGTTAGCGAGAAGAGAGAAGAAAAGTAGTAATTAAAAATCGTGGCCAAGAAGTCCCTCTCCAGCAGCAGTTGCCGCGACAACGTCAAAAACCGAACAAACCCGGCCGAGGATCCGGATATACCTCGCCCTCAGCCAGAGCCCAGCCACGCACGGCTAGATCGTTCGTTCAATCGTTCTAGTGGTTGACGGCTTGATGCGGCGTGGAGTCCCACACGGACTCATCATCTGGTATCACGCATTGCGGTCCGATTCGACAGCACTTGAGAATCGATTCAGATGCAGCACTGGTAAGTAACTAGGGCATCTCATCTGGTTTGATCGCCGTGGCGTGGATTCTTGCACGGGCCGGGCCGGACGGATCCGCATGCCCCTCGTCGTCTTCTCCACTCAAGCCAACAAGATTCCGAGCTTCCGAGCCGCTCCTACGCAGCACGTACGTACGTACGCATCACGCGCGCCACGGCCACCGGCGACCGGGCCGGACGAGCGGTTGGATCGGCCCCGCCTCCCCCGGAGAAAAGTAAAAACACCATCATCTCATCTATCCATCCATCTATCTACCGGTCAGTCGACGACTGCCGCCGTGTGCTCTCGGGATTTTACCGGGCGGGTAGGAGGGCGGGATAAAACGAAGGCTCGGCCGCCCGCTGCGCGCCTCTCCTCCACTCCTCCCCGATGGAGGAGGGGGAGCGGGACGACGGCTTCCTCGACGTGCTGCGGGCGCTGCGCGACGCCGCAAGGACCGTCGAGGCCGGCGAGGGCGACGGCCCGGCGCTGCGGGCGCTGCTCGCGCTCCAGGCCGCCGCCCACGACCTGCTCGCCGGTGACCCCGAGCTGCACCCGCTCTGCCGCCTGCTCGCCACCATCAGGGCCCTCTCCTGGCGCGCTTCCGAGGAGGCGGCCGGAGGCGGGGTGGTCGGGGGACTGCGGGCCCGGTGCCGGCGGTGCAAGGCGAGGCGGGGGATCGCGCGCGCGGCCGGGGGCGTCGCGGCGGAGATCCAGGCGTGGGCGGACCGCGAGCTGGCCGCGCGCCTCGTGGCCGCGCTGAGGGAGCAGGACGACGCCCGGGCGCGCGCGCTGCTGGCGGAGCTGGAGGCGCGGCTGCTGGGGGCGGGGTCAGCGGGGCGGTTCGACGCGCGGCTGCAGGACGCGGTGCTGCGGCACGGCGTGTTCCGCGCGGTGGAGGCCCGGCTCGGGGACCCCGTCGAGGTGGGCGACGGGTGCGCGGCGGCGGCGCTGGCGCTGGTGCGGTTCAACCGGGACGTGTTCGTGGGGCCGGTGCTGATGGGCCCGGCCGTGGGCGCGCTGGTGGCCGCCGCGGCGTCCCACTCCTCGCCGGCGGCCCTGCGCGCGCTCAACGGGCTGGTGGCGGCGGTCCGGACGCCGCTGGTGGACGAGCTGCACGCGCGCGGGGAGCTCCCGCGGCTGGTGGCCCTGCTCTGCGCCCCCGCCGGAGCTCTGCGCGCGCCCGCGCTGGAGCTCTGCCTCCGCGTGGCCTACTACGGCCGGCGCGAGGTGCTGGACGCGCTCCTCGCCGAGGGCCTCGTCAAGCGCCTCCTCTGCCTCCAGCGCACCGCCGCGGACGCCGACACAACGGACACAGCGGATGAGGAGGAAGAGAAGACGATGGTGGCGAGCGCGGTGTCGCGGTTTGCGGTGCAGGTGGAGGCGGGGCAGGGGCTGCGGCCGCGGGAGAAGCGCGCGGCGAAGCTGGAGATCCTCCGGCGGGTGCGGGAGGCGGCCGTGTCGCCCGCCGAGGAGGCCGGCGTGCTCACCTCGGTGCTCTGGGGCGGCACGCCGTAGCCCCCAGCTCACGCTCACACGACGCGCGCGCAAGCGTCTGACACCCGGGGCCCACCCGCCAGTCGCGCACGTAAGCCGGTTGACCGGTTGGTTGGTGTGGCCCTCTTCGCTTCTCCTTTCGTCACTTTTCATCAGTCTTTCTTTCTGTGAATAGCATAGCAACAACTACTAGAACGAACTCCAGTTGTGCAGTAGACCAGTAGATAGGGTTTTTTTTGTTGTTGAGAAAAGACCAGTAGATAGGTAGGAGCTGAGAGTAGAAGACTCCAATCCAATCCAATCCAAACCAATCCAACGGATGATGTACAAAGAGTCCAAGATTGCAACCTTATTATTTGTAGCGGTAGCGTGTAAAAAAGATGTGCAGGAATTGAAAAGAGCAGCACTCAGATGAGAAACGTGGAGGCGGTGACAGCGAGAGATAGAGCGATCATGTGGGCATGTGATTGGCGCCTCCAGGCGAGAGCGGTCGGCCGCTGGAGCCTGCGAGCACGACGTGCGATTAATTACATATTTTCTTGAATATAAAAAATACAGTACGTATTGGCTACCACCATGTGGCGAGGCCGATCTGGCGGTCTCCAGAGCGTGCTCTGCGGCCAGCGGCCTTCCTCGGCGTCGTCTGCACAAGAAGAGCTGGGGATGCAGCTCAAGCTGAGTCCCTCCGCGCCACAGGTGCGCTGGGTGAAAGGGAAAGACATCTGAAGCTCCAGTGCTCGGCTGGTTGGTAGCAGTGCAGCAGCGGCGGCAGATACCTGCGGGAAAAGGCCCAATTCCTTGGTTTCTTTCGCCTTTTGTCTTGTGATGACCCGAGTTGTCGATGGTTTCTTTTCCTCCGTCGTGATGCATCATGCATCGACGACGATCGCCTTTTGTCTTGTGATGACCCGAGTTGTCGAGTGCTGGAGACCCTTTTCCATCATTCTGCTTGGGGCAAAGGCTCGGGCCCTCGTCGCACTTCCGTTCCACACCTGCGAGCGATGCCAAAAGGCGGAAGCAGCACCAACATCAGGATCCACTGATTGTAAAAAAAAAAGAAAGAAACGAACACAGATCATGATCCACTGAACATTAACAGTAAGCACTACTTCTGCTAACTACTCCTACATTAGTATTTTTAAGCACCACTTTTACCATAATAAACAAGATCACGGAAAGCTGATGCAGCCTTTTCAGCACTATTTCTACTCCTACATAGTTTTTCAAACCTTTTACCATAAACAAGATCCAACATGAGTCCTCCTAAGCATGCCAACCAGTCCAAGAATTCTGACTGGTAGGACAGCAAAGTACACTTCTCATACAACAGCTGGTTCAGTGGACTGACAACTTCCAATCAACGGAACATGTATGTACACCATCACGAACCCATTATCTTCAACAAGCCCAATCAACACTTCCACTCACGCTTTTGTCATAATGTACACTTCTTACAGTGGCCCAGTGGCAACTAGCGTAATTTACATGAACAAAACAAAAAATTCCAATCCACAAAAATGACTGCAGCTAACAAGCCAACCAGTGATCCCCCCTTCTGCATGTAAAAGAGGGGACGGCAAAAGAATGATGTTCAACCAATGATTTTTCACAAACTTTACACCAACACGATATCGCACAACACAAGAGCACCTGTCGGTCAAACGAGCCCGTAAGAACTGCGGCGGGAGGCCATGAACAGAAAAACATCGAGATCCCCCGGCCACGACAACAGATGAAACAAGCCAGGCCAAATCGCGTGCCACGTTTTCCTTTTCCTTTCCATTCCTTTCCTTTTCTTTTCTTTTCAAGTATATGAAAGGCGCAGAGAGGTGTTGCGGTGCTCTAGCTATGTACACATCTTCCAAGGTCTTCACACGAGCGGGATGGGGCTGGGGCAATGGCTGGCTTCAGGAGATGGTATGAAGAAGGACGACGTCAGGGAGCTGGAGATCTGCGCCTTCACCCCTTGCTCCTGGGACAGCTCGTGGATGTCTCTGACAATGTCGAACACAGCTTCCGGCTGGGCCAATTTCAACGCGTTCTCCGACATCCTCTTGCGTTCCTCCGCGCCTGGACCGAACCAGCGGGCGACAAGTTCGGCCGTTTCCTTAGGGCTCTTGGAGAACACGCCCGCGCCGTTGTCCACGACATAAGGGACGTTGCCAACTTCCTGGGATGCAAGAAAACAATACTTTGTTAAGATGGTATTGTTTGATGTAGACTGCCTGCTAAGCAAAGAGAGGCGCAACTCTTGCAAGATGTAAGTTGCACGTAAAGATAAACAAACTGACCACTTTGTTTATTATACTGTACTAGCCTCAACCAGTCAAAAAGAAAAAGAATAACCATAAACATGCATAGTTATTACTGCACAAAACCAGTATCTATTCATCAGAATGAAGTTCATGAGGATTGATTCTTGGGAAGAAGTTCGCAAGACAATAACCGTAAACAAGCATGGCACTGCATCAATGGCCAACTTATACTAAATATTGACCCAAACAAATGTATTTTGTTAAGGTTCAAGGACTACATATCAGAAGATTGTTTGGAGCAGTAGCTGTCAGGTATTTCGGTTCACTGCACCGTTGCAAATACATACACTTTGAATGCTTAAATCAACATTTATAAGGTGGAAAGTGAGTGGACACAAACCTGTCCAGGTATGAAGTCATTAAGGATGATAGGAAGACCCCTAATCAAGGCTTCAGCAATGGTGCCTGGTCCAGCCTATTGAACCAAAATAACAGGAAAATAAAATTATGAGTACCACACGACCTTCAAAGGAACCAGCACGCTAACAATAGAGAAGGGTCAGTAATATATAAACCTTTGTTATAATGCAATCACAAGCCCCCATCCATTTCTCCATTTGGGTCTCGAATCCCCTAATCTTTTGTTAAACAAAACAAAAGCAGTTAACAACATATTCTCTTCATGTGGGCTACATAAGAAACAAGTTGAAGTCTTAAAGAACTGAAAAGTGTAACATTTTGTTTATACCTTTATTGGCATTTTCCATTCAAGAGCCTGCAATGAGGAGCTCAGTGTTTTGTTCCGACCACAAATGACAACAAGCTGCCCGATTGGTTTTCCGAGCTCTTTGTCAAACAATGCATCTCCAAGGGCTTTCGCGGTCTTCTTTACAGGACCCATGCCCTCTCCACCTCCCATCAGCAACACTGCCGGTAGGTCAGGATCCAATTCAAGTTCCTTCCGCAAATCATCCTGGTGAATAATTGGTTTAAAACATGCTTTAGTTCAAAAGCAAGCATTTGCATGAAGACACATCACTGTACAGCTGTACATTTGTTTGTTTCTGGAAAACATAGTAGAATCATAGGGCGACGGCCCAGAATGCTTAAAATTCTGTAGAGTAATTATACACAATGCTAGGTAGTTAATGAATAGACAAAAGACAAAGAAAAATACTACGAGTTAACTACTACATGTTTTGGAAAAACAGATACAAAATCTGAAACCAGTTGGGCAATAAATAAGTAACAACGGCCCTAAGGTTAATACCTTGACAAGGACAGCACGGCAGAATGATGGTCGAATGGGAAGACCGAACACACGGATCTGAGAACTTTTTAGGTCATCCAGTTCTGCCCTCTTGGCTACTTCCTCCGATGGGCAGTAACACCTATTCACATCAGCATGGAACCTGTATATTTTGCATTGCCAGATTTTAAGTCTATGATTGAAGTGTGTCGAAAGCAGTTAATTTTCATGAAAGAAAAAACAGTTTCCAGGTTCCCCCCTTATTTATAGCTGAACATACCATGTAGGGTGGCAAGTGTTAAGATCAGTGATGACAGTGGCGAAGACTACTCTGTTCTGCAGACCTTGCCATTTGAGTACCCATAGAGGAATGTGTTGCATGAGGGGGTGAACACTAATTATTATGTCTGGCTTGTACTTCTTCAATCCAGCCTCAACCTTCCTACAACCATAAAAAAGAAATTATTCACAAAGAAACACTACATGTAAACTCTTGATGTAGAGACAAAATCTAACATGTGGATCAATGGGCTTAGATCATAGGTTAACATCTAAGTGACACAAGCATTATTAGTAACTGTTCTGCATAGCTTGATGTATTTTTGGTGTATTCACGTCATAAAACATTGTCAGCACATATTAGCAATTACGGAGTTGAAATAGAGGGGGGAAAACCTAGAGTACAAGTTAACTGACTTTAAACTGCAAATCAGTAGGCAAGGGCTATTTTAGCCAGTATGTAAAGTTAGTGATTTCTTTGAACTTTGAAGTATGGAAACAGTAAACAGCAAAATGAAAGTTTGCATGTGCCACACTACCATTGCGGCTTATAAAATGTAGGTCATGGTTTGGGAGCAATGTTACACAAGGACAGACTGGTAACTGTGAAAGCAGTAGCACATATGCTGATCTGAACTCAAATGATGCTCAAGGGATGGCAGCAATGCAATGCCATCAATTTTAATGACCTCCTAGAATACCACAGCTACAGGGTGACACCGGCACATAGTGGGCTTTTTGATGGGTTGATGCGCATGGTACAAACTGAATTTATTAGGATGCGATCATTTCCAGTGCCCTGACAAACCCATATGCGCAGCCTGAACCAGTCCACATGGCAGGATATCTGCCCTCGGTGCAAATTTATTCAGAAAAATTCGTTCCAACAGCAAATTACATGCATTACATGCCAACAAATCCAGCAAAGATATTTTAGCATCTCTAGTCAAGACACCTGTGGGCCTTATAAAATATTAGTGTGAATGATGCTGACAACAAAACTGCTGACTCACTAGATAATCTCCGATTAGGTGAGCAATTTGCAATCCAAGGCAGCAACCAATAACAGGAAATACAGTCTACCGTGTAGACTTGATGTACAGACAAAGTCTACCGTGTGGATCATCAAACTTAGATTTTATGTTAAGTCCAAATGACACAAGCATTACGGGTAACCATTTAGCAATATTTTACGCGAAACTGCTGTATAGATGATGGATGTGTGCACGACAGTGGGACGATGGGTAACCCAGCCGCTGATATGCGCTGGATAGTATGCATGGACGGCTTGACATGTGCTGTCGTGCACAAGTCGTCCACACGTCGTCGTGTGTATAGCAGCGCTGTATTTTACGACTGTTAGCAATGATGGCATCAAAATAGAGCAGAAAAATAGGAGTACCAGTTAATTGACTTTAAACTGCAAATGGGTAGGCAACATTAAGAGGTTTGGAGTATGAAAAAATAGAAACCCAAGAAATAAAAGCTTGCATATGCACACTAACAAATAACAATGTGGTTTATAATATGTGGGTCATGGCCTGGGAGCAATGTTACACAAGGACATACTGGTAACTGTGAAAGCACATATGCTGATTTTAATTCACTTATTAAATGGCGGTCAAGGGATGGCAGCAATGCAACGCAATCAGTTTTTGTGGCCTCCCAGGATACCACAACTACAGGGTGACACCAGCACAGAGTGGGCGTTTTGATGGGTCACTGTTCTGCAGCCTGGCAAACCCATACGCGCAGCCTGAACCAGTCCACATGGCTGGATATCCGACCATGGCACAATTTTATTCAGGAAACTTAACAAGTTCAACAGCAAATTTACATGCATTACATGACAAGGAATCCAGCACAGATATTTTAGCGTCTCCAGTCAAGACAGCAGTGGTCCTTATATAAAATCATGGGCGCCATATCGTCGGGTGAGATCTGGGATTACAATATATTAGTGCGATCAAAATGCTGACAAAAGTGCCGATTCCACTATAAAAATCTGCGATTAGGTCAGCAATTTGCTATGCAACGCATCAACCAATGACGGGAAAAACAGTCTGGCGTGAATGTGAAGCCACAAATGACATCGAATTATTTATTTGTTTGTTTGTTTGTTTAATGATCTCGACGATGTGTGTGAGGAAGTCAAGCAAGAAAAACGTTGCAGGAACCGTAAAATCAAATTGCAGGAGGATCCGCGGGTGGGAGTGGGAGAGAAGAGGAGCGATCCGTACTAGGACGTACTTGGCGTAGAAGGAGGCGAGGGCGGCGAGGTAGAAGTTGTGGACCCATCGGGGCGATGTGCCGTGGAAGGCCACCTTCCAGAGCTGCACGTGCTTCACCATGAACTTGTAGGAGCTCTCCATGTTGTTGAGCGGCCAGCCGGCGTGGTCCTTGCACAGGTCCTTGACGAACACCTGCCACGAATGCCCAAATCGAAATCGAAATCGAAATCCATCAGTGCGGGCGCGGCCACTTGGATTGACAGGCAGATTGGGGGAGATTCCAAGAATTTGTTTATCTATTCACGGACGGACAGAGGGGGAGGGGAATGATTCGCGGCGGAGGGGAATGAATTACCCTGTAGTCGTCGCCGAATTCGATGCGGAAGGCGTCCTTGATGGCCTCGGCGGAGGCGCGGTGGCCGCCGCCGGTGTCGCTCATGAGGACGAGGACGTTCTTGGCGCGGTTGGCGCCGAGCTGGACGAGCTCCACGGTGCCCTCCTCCTCCTCCCAGAAGGGCTCGTCGTCGTCCTCGGGCCCGGCGAGCGAGGCGAGGGAGGCGGAGGTGGAGGCGCCCGCGGAGGAGAGCTCCCCGGCGTAGGAGAGGCTCTTGCGGAACCTGCGGCGCATCCGCTGCTGCTGGTGGTACGCCGCCACGCTCTCCAGCACCGTCTCCCGGATCGACCGCACCCGCGGCGCCGCCGTCGGCGCCTCCATCGCGCCCCGCCCCGGATCGCCGCCGGGCGAGCGAGCGGCTGGCGGCTGGGGAAAGCGTTTAAAATTGGCGAGCGGGCAGGAGGGAATGGCGGAGGGGCGGGGCGGGGCGGGGGTCCTGGCGAGCTGGCGAGGGAGGGAGGGAGGGCGGACGTGCAACTGGAATTTTTGGAGGTTGGGGACGGGACGGGACGGCGGTGGTGGTGGTGGTTGTCGCGTGTTTTGTGCGTGTGCTCGCTCTCGCTCTTTTGGTGCCTTCTGATTTGGGAATTTGGGAATTTGGGAATTGGGAGACCGAGTTGTTGTGACGGTTGGAAGAGTCCGAGGGGTTTTGGGCGAAAAAAGTGTGTCTATGTGAGAGTTGATGGTTATTTTTTTCAGATAGCTACCCGCTTATTTCAAGCGATCGTGTGTATGTGTGTGTGTGAGAGAGAGAGAGAGGTTATGATTGGTTAAGGTTAATCTTGCACGAGACTACCCTCGTTACTCCATCATGTGGGAAAGAGTTAGTGGATCGTAAACTTGCCTTACTAGACCTGGTGATTTACTTACCTGACGAATGTCTTCTTAATTTAGCAAAACTGCTTAATTTAGTTGACCTAATAAGTGCCTTATTCTTTTAGACAAAAAAGGCACCGAGTATTGGACTATGATGCTAATAATGCTCAAAACACGGGATTTAGATGAAAAGAGGAAACGATTGATGTCGCGGCACACCGAATGCTACGGGAAACGAAACAAAAACAGAAAGGTGTTTGGACATGGCGTCGGTAAAATGATAAATTTGTCTGGATAGTCAGAGCAAGGTGATGAGCAGACATGGTTTCGAGGTGGTCTCTTCTCAAAAGCTTACCTGTCGAATGAAAGCAAGGTCGTAGTAACTGGTGGTCGTTGAGCTCCTAGTTTGACTGTCCGGTGCCTGACTGGAATGGAATGAAAGAATGCCAATAGTACTAAAAACGAAGAAGAATACCTCACTGATAAGAAATAGAGCAGCACCCATTGTGCTTCCTTTGGTTTACTAGAGAGAGTAGTCAAAGGCTCTAAGTATCTTGAGGGCTTTGTGTTGGATCTGATGGTTGAGCCTCTTGTTCCTTATCTTACGAGAGTAATTCGGTGCTCATGTTTTTTGATCGCACAAAAGAAGGTGTGTCCTAGGTCGAAACTCATGGCACGATCAACAATGCCGATGTTTAGTAGGATAATCTTCGCTTGCCCTAAGAAAAAGAAGCAACAAAATCAGGGTTTACATGGTGCGCATGTTTTTTTTACCGGGGGCATTGTCTTTCCTTAATTTGCAACCCTTATTGTGCCATTTTTCTTTGTTCCTCTTCCTACAATCATTTTTGTAGGTTTTGTCTTCGAAGAGTAGTTTTCCACGCATGGATAGAATGGCCGTTATCACATCACGGTTCATGACAAAGACAATAGTCTAACTATCGAGCTACAACAATATTCGATACCACATGGCATACGTGATGAGAAACCCATGTCTCCTAAAAGCAAAACGAAGAGCTAGGATATCCGATGAAATACCTTAGGCTCGATCTACCCACTGCCAAAATCCAAAATACCCCTACGGTGTGCCCGTCAAGGCAACGATGTATATACTCCAAAATCGAGTATATGTCGAGCTAATACGCGGAAACTAAGGGAATTATCCGGCTAGGAGCTCGCATGACTCTACTTGGGATCCGCTGGTGCAGCGCAGCTCACCGGGACTTGACCGCCGTGACGTGGAATGGGATAGAGAAGAAAGGATGAGAGGAAATGGATAGGATCGAGGAGAGAGGGCGACAGCGCAGGAGAGGGGTGCTTCTTTTTTTCGTTCGAGCGAGGGGTGAGATCGAGTGAATGATTTCTGCCACTAACGTGTCTGCTGACGGGTGTGTCAAGATTTATGCTCATCATCCAACGACCGCTGGCACGTTCGGGCCAAACATAAAAGAAACTGGCATTCGGCACTTACCATTTATGAAAGAAAAAGTTAGGATATTAGGTGAAATGGCCGGGCTCGCTATATTCGCTGCCAAAATTCCAATTACCCCCCACGGCGCGGGCAACGGGTGCCCTGCAAGGCAACGATGGATATAGCCTGAAATTGAGCATATAATGTCAAGCTAATGCGGGGAAGCTACCGTGTTATCTCTTTTCCTTTTTGCGAATTATTATGTAGCTAATGTAATCGATTGCGCGCACGCACGCACGCACGCACCGGATGAAGATAGTAAAGCAAAAGCCTGCTCTAAAAGAGGCAAATATTATGTGTGCGTTTCACGCAACACGCTCCGGACCGCGTGCGACGTCGCTTGATTTCCCTGTCAAGTGTCGTCAAGAAACACATGGATAAGCCGAGGGGATTAGCGTCTGGATTATAGAGAGAAAGAAACAAGCGAGGCGTGATGAGAAATAGAGACATCGGCGAGGTGGGTCGTGCAAAAACGTAGTGGCAGGCTGCCGGATCCCGGATGCGGATGCCCGGGAGAAAGATGCTGATGGTGGAACGTGGTGGGCCATGCCACTGCCACGGAAGGCTGCGCTGCGCTGGATGGTTACTCCGCGGTCGGGTCCCCGTGGAAGGGAATTATCCCGGGAATCCGCCGGATTATTCCGCCCCGAGCCCCGCGCTGGGCCTTTGCGGCGATCGGGTCCGCGCGGCTGCCCGCTCCTGGTGGAGGTGGAGGTGGACGGCCGGCTGGACCTGGACGCGGTCGCGCTACTCCGACAGGCTGGGTGATGATGATTGGAGTCGGCTCCAAGTCTTGCCCGGGATGGAAGGTGGTGGTTGCCGTGCAAGCCTTGGCGTAGCCAGCCATTGGATATTTGGATCGTCGTACAACCCCGGAGAAAGTTGCTCATACTACCTCGGCACCGCCTGACCGCCACATTCTCGCTGCTTCTAGACCCCGGACGCCGACAACGTCGACGGACAGACCACGCCGGAGCGAGAGCAGCAACTCAGAGCATCTCCAACAGACGCCCTAAACAACGCGCACGCGGTAAACCTAGCTTTTAGCGCGCGCCGGGCGGTTTGCCGCGCTCCAGCGGCCGCGGAAAACAAGCGCGCGCCGGAACCGTTTGCGCGCGCGCGTAAGATTTGGCGCGCCGCTTCGCCACGCGCTTCTCCACACTTCCTCTTCCCCTCTTTCTCTCCCTCTTTGCCACGCGTCGCTCCAGCGCCCCGCCACCGCCGCGCCGCCGAGGAGCGCCCGGCTACCGTGGCGTCCGCCTGCGCCCCAACGGCTGCTACACCGCGGAAATACGCTCCGGCGAACTCCGGCTCGGCCTCGGCACGTACGGGACGGCGCGCGAGGCCGCCCGCGCGTACGACGCGGCGGCGTGGCGTCTAGGCCGGCCGCGCGGCCAGATGAACTTTCAAGATGTGTACACGCTCCAGCAAGCGCTCAACCTCGCCCCTCTGCCTCGTCTGAACACGGCGAAAGACTGTGCGGAGCACGCCGAGCGGCAACGCCGCCTCCTCGTCGCCCAGGAGGACGAGCGGGTCATGGCGGAGTGGCGCCAGCGCCACCCGGAGGACGTCGCCTACGAGCAGGCCTACTGGGCAAGGCGCCGCGAGGAGGACACGCGAAGGCGCCGCGAGACGCGGTTGGAAAGGCGTCAGCGAAAGACGTTGGCGAATGCGCAGTCAGACATCGTTGCAGCAGGTGGGCAGTCGTTCTTCGCGCCGAACGATGATCGGTGGCTGGACATCTGGCTAGACACCTCGGACGACACCGCCGAGAATGATAATGGTGATGATGATAGCGACTTAGAGTAGTTTCTATCTAGTTGCGCCATAGTTTATCTATGCTTTCGAACTATCTATCTAGTTGCACCGATGTAAAATACTTTTGTATCATTTTTTATTTATGCAATCTATCTCGTTTTTATTTTATCTATGCATTCGAAAATTAAAAAAAATATCGTGTGCGCGCTACATTTTTTACGCGCTGCTGGAGCGGCGCACGCGCTGCATTTTAGCGCGGCTGCTGGAACGGATGCAGCACGCCGCGCCAAACCAGACGATGAGCGCGCGCTAAAGCTGTTTTTTGCGCGTGCTGCGTTGGGCGCCTGTTGGAGATGCTCTCATTAGCGGCCATCATCATGCAACGGACGAACGAACGAGATTTACTCTTTCGGCAACGAGGCCGAAATCTGTGGACTCCCATTCCGGGTTGATTTCATGACGTGACCTAGACCGACCTAGGTCAGATCGACACTCCTTCCTTCCTTCCTTCCGGCCAACTGTGGACGTCCGCGCCTGACGCGTGCACGACCACAATCCATCCCCGCGTCCCGCATGGGGATCAGGACAGGGCCATGTCGTTCCTTTGTCGCGAGGTGTTGGAGGGAGGTCGCTCTCAAGCAAAAGTTACCCCAAGTGTACCAACAGTGCACACCATGGCGTCGCACCACCAAATTGCCGTGGTTTCGTCGGTCAACTACATCTGGCTGATTTGCCGTGGTTTCCCAGTACAAAATTTAGTGCTTGCAAAATAAATAAATTGGAGTAGATAAATCCCGAACGTTCGGAATTTAAGCATGTCATCCCTAACGTTTTCTAAAGGCAACTTTAGTTGCTGCGAGGTGGCAACTTTTGTTATTAATTAACACATGGCAACTTCGTTCCAGTTCATTTTTTTATCAGAAAATTGCCATGTTTTTCAACATCGCCTTATCTAAAGTTGCCATGAAAAGAGTTCGGATTATAGCATGCTTAAATTCCGAACGTTCGGAACTTATTGAAGTCCAAAAAGGAAAGAGGTCAACAATTATGAATTTTCTTTGAAAACAGACAACCTTCTGTTGTATTAGACTATTAGTGTATAAAAAGTTCCACCAAGAAATGACTTTCATGGTATCCTGGGTAAATTTCTTTTAGCAAAATCAACACTAGATACAGTGCAAGTTAACCTTTTGTCCTTGATTTTTTTGCACCGAAGTCAACGGAGTTTTTCCTTGGCGGTTTTTTATACGAATACAACAGAAAGTCATGTTTGTTTCCAGAAAGTTTTAGAATTTTTTGACTCTAGTATTTTCTGCGCTCAAGTCAGGGGAATTTTTTTATACAAGTACACCAGAAAATCATGTTGTTCCAACAGAAAGACATTTTATAGATATTCCAATATAGACTACATGCGGACTGAAATGAGTGAGTAAACACACCAAAACGTGTCAATATACATCCGATCCAGATAAAAGTTGGAACATCTTCTAATAGTAAATGGAGGGAGTACATCATTGTGGGTTCGAGTGGACCACGCATGTCCGATCCACCAGTCTGAATTGGAAGTCTGATGGACTGTAGAGCTTGGTAAGAAAATGAACATCAAACTGAAAAAGGTATAACATGGGAGGAAAATGGAAATGTTCGAAAATGTAAAACTGAAACCTTGTTTTTTCGGGAAATTGGAATTTAGAAGACAAACTATTGGGAAATCCCCTAGAATTATTGCCAACAATAAATAAGGAAATTCAAGAGCATAACATGTCAGAAAGATAGGCAATGTTCAAAACAACGATGAATTTTGGGGAATTTTAAAAGCGAAAGACAAACTACTCAAAAATTACCAATAAATAATGACCAATGACAAATCGAAGAAATACAGAAAGTATAAAACATTATGAACATTGGAAATATTCAGACATGAAGATTTGAAATTTTTGGAACTAGTATATAAATTATTGGAAAATCGCCAAAAAATATATATTAACCAAATAGAGAAGTTTAGTACTAAGACTTGAAATAAGAAAAGAAGGTGTTTTTTACCAGCTAGTCCTTAATGTCAGGATCCTAGTTTGAAATGCACAATCACGTATCATGTCCTTAGCTCAAATAGTTCTCCAACTAGATATGAATGTAAAATAGTTCAACACAATTACATGTAACATCATAACTGAACACAGAACATCCATGTTACCGTAATACAAATTCCATGTTATGAGGTACACGGCCAACATCTCTTCAAGAAACAGGATTAGCTAATAGCTAGCCTTATCAAGTTTGTTATCAAACAACAACAAGATAGTTTACACCGATTGACTGAGGGGGTCTGAGCGAGCTGGCACGGTCGTGAGAGAGGGAGGCCGGAGGGGGGAAGACAACAGGAATTTTGGAGGTCAGGGACGGCGGCGGCGGTGATTGTTGTGGCATGTTCTGTGCGTGTGCTCTCTCTCGCATGCAAGGTCAATCTTGCATGGGACCACCCTCATTAAGGCTGGTCATAGTGGGGAGTAACTTATATTAGTGTAATGCATATGACACTAGTCTAAGTTACTACCTTTATAGTGCAAAGTAGTGTCATAGAGGACTTCATTAATTAGCTTGTAGACTCATCTTGTCTTGGAAAGTGCTATGTTATAGTAACATATTATGTTACCACTTCTCATTAACTACATGACACATAAGCAAAAAATTTCAGAGGTGCGCTATATTACTAGCTAAGTTACTTCCACTATGACTAGGCTTAGTGGACCATAAACTTGTCTTACCAAACCCAGTGATTTATTTATTTGTTTGACCTAAGGAATGTTTTCTGGTTTCATATGACCTAACAAGTATCTTCTTCTTTTAGACGAAGGGCGCCGGAGCATCAAACTTTGATCTGGCACTAATAAAGCTTTAACCATGAGTTATTTGCAAAAAAACATGAGTTTAGACAAAAAGATAATGGGATTAATGTCGTGAAATGCCTAAGCTGTGGGATACAAATCATAAAGGTGTTTGGACGTCGCATAGGAAACGAACAATACAACTTTGTACGGGTAGTTGGAGCAAGGTGGAAAGGAGACATAGTGACTTGTTCCCAATCATACCAAGGGGAGCTCATGACACGATCAACGTCGCTGATGTTTGGTTGGTCCAATGAACTTCACTACCCCTAAGAAAAACATGCATGAAAGCCGGGGTTTACAAGGCGCACATGTTTTTTGTTTGTTTGCAGGGACATTGTATTTTCTTAAGTTGCAACCCTCATTTTGTCGCTTTTTTGTTCCTATTGTTTCGACTTAGATTACCCGTTGACTTCAGATAGATCCAATCATATCATCCACCATTATCTCATAACAATTTTTGTCATGTGTGGTCGAAATCGATGTTATCACATCACAGTTCATGACAAGAAAAATAGTTCGACTATCGAGCTACAACGATATGTGATGGCGCATGACACGCGTGGCGGGCATGCAACCCTTGTTTGTTTCCTAAAAGAAAAGCAAAGCAAGGAGGGTATTGATCAGGTGAAATACCTAGGCTTGATATGTTCACCGCATAAGTGAAGTCTGTTTTGAACCCTGAGATTGTAGAGCGTGACGCAAACAAACCCCGACGTCTAAATTCCTGAAGTCCATACCCTGTACTCATCGATCCCGGTTAATTCAGACCCTGAATCTGTTTGGCGCATTGGGAAAAAGACCATCCTGGCCGGGATCAATCGCTACTCTCACTGACTACGTCGGCCCATCTGTCAGATTAATCCTCTGTCGCCGCCGCTTGCCCAAGTGCATCAGGACGCACCGCTCCCAGCGAGGAGGTCCTCCATGAGCGGCAGCAGCACTGTGGTTTTGGACAGGAGTGCGTCTCCTTGTACACGTCTGTGGGTGTCTTCATGCCCCGAGTCGCACAATCGTGTAGACACCGTTGGCCGCCAACGCCTCCTCTTCCAGTACAGTACACCCCCAAGACAATTAAGCTGACCGATCATGCCTCTGTCATCTCGATTGATCTTTGGCCAACACAAGTGGTTCAAATGAGGTGTTAATCTATTAGTGTGTCTTACTTGAGGAGGGCGGCAGGAAAGCCAAACATGATGGTGCCGAGAGACAGCGACGACGAACAGTAGTACCACCACTCCACCAGTCCCTGCAGGTGCATGACAGACGAGTGTCGGGGAGAACTACGCACCCGCGCCATGTACGTATGAATCATACAACCGCAACAGCACGCGGCACCGAACGCTAGCTCGCAGCCCCGATGTGCTGTTGCCCTGCTGCACAAGCAAATACTGCTGCTAGTCTTGCTGCTTGCCGACGCTGGGCTTGACCTGCTGAATGAATGGCATGACGACGACGGCTAACGGGTCCAGGGAGGGGAGATCGTCGATGCCTACGGGCGTCAGATGAACTGTGGCGCCGCCCTGCTGCTGCACCCTTAACGGCCGCCCCACAGAACCAACTCCATCTGTTGCTCCTGCTCGCCACGCCGCGCCATATTGTTCATGGCACCCGTGGCGGCGGAGTCGAACTCGCCGGCGCCGCCGCTCGCCTCGAGGTTGTGCTGCCGTGAACGCAGCCGACATCCGAGCAGCTCTCGAGTCCTCCGGCGAGAATAGACTTGACGGCGTCGAGGGTGAGCAGTCTCGTCGCGATCGAGGTTGTAGACCAGCAGTGCGCTGCGGCGGAGGATGGGGAGCCGGAGCTTCTGACTGGACACGGAAGACGTGCCCCGGATGTCTGCGGTCTGTCTACTGGGAGCGGCCTGACTTGATGAGTGTGGCGGGCGACGTCCGCCGTCCTTGCAGCCGCGCACGCAACTGCTTTCAAGCGGCTTGGCGTCCCAGGAAGCTACGGTGCCACCGCGGTCTTGTGCCACAGTGGACGCATGGAAGGTGTTCGAGAAAATTTCAGAGAGGAGCAAGAAGGAGGTGTACTTGCCACATAAGCATGCAGGCCCATGCGGTCAGTGAGGAGACGAGCGATCTCCGCCGGGATTTTCCTTCCAAACATATATAGGCTGGATTCAGGGCAACAATTGACCGGGATCGAAGAGTACAGGGTATGAGCTTCAGGGATCTAGAAGTTGAGGTTTGTTTGCGTCGCGCTGTATAACCTCAGGGTTCAAAACAAACTTCACTCTCACTGCACAAATTCTAATGAAATACACCCTGCCGTGTGCCTCGCAAAGGCGGCAATGAATATATGTCGAGCTAAGTAATATAATATTCCCTCCATTCCAAATTAATTATCGCATAAATATATAGAAATGAGTGCCTCTTGAACTGAAAAATACGTCTAGATCAATAAGTAATTCTAGACTGAGGGAGTACATAAGGTTGTAACGCAATCGATTGTGCGCGCACACGGGAAGAAGCGAATCCTAGTGGAAGAAAAGAAAAGAAGAAGCAAGTCAAATCCCTGGTGTGCGATTCACGCAACACTCATCACTAGCGGCGTCTCTTGGTTTCCCTGTCAATGTCAAATCGTCACCAGCGGATGAAGAGGAATGGATAAGCCGAAGAGATTAGCATCTGGAGTGGGAATAGGAGGGCGCGATCGGGAAATATATAACCGGCGAGGTGGGTCGTGCAAAAGGATGCCCGGGAGAAAGATGCCGGGTGGAACGGAACGTGGGGGGCCATGGCAGATGACACGGTCGGGTCTCATCCCCGGGGCGAGGGAAGGGAATTATCCCAGGAATCCCGCGGATTATTCCGCCCGAGCCCCGCGCGTTCCCATGGGAACGTACGTACACGTACGTACGTGCGGCGCTGGCCGCTGGGTGGGATCGGGTCGGTCGCCCGCACGAGACCAGACCTCCCAGACCCGTGTGTGTGTCTGTCTCTGGTGGACGGCCGGCTGGACTCGACTCGGTCGCGCGCCGTCGGGCTACTCGTAGCAGTAGGGGCCAAGGAAAGGAAAAGACGGACGGGCTGGCGGGGTGATGATTGGAGTCGGCGCCAAGTCTTGCCCGGGATGGAAGGTGGTGGGTGGCGTGCAAGGCTTCGCGTAGCCATTGCAAATTGCAAGCCCGGGCAAAGACAGCTCTGCTCCTACCTCGGCACCGCCGTATCCTCGCAACCGTGCTCCGGAGCGACGGCCCGAAAACCTAGTCTTGTTAGTTTTGCATATCTATCCCTAATCTATCCTTATCCCTATCCCTATCCTTATTTATCTCTCTCTAATAATAAAGCACGGATTGACTCCGTGGGTTCACCGTCACAATACGCCTTTTTCTGTGATTTTACACTTTTAGTTTGAATAAAAATAGAAAAATAAAGTCGGGATAAGAAAACTAGGATTTGAACCATGGTTTGCCATGAAGATGCCAACATAGCAAACCAGTCTAGCTAGGCTCATGGATGTGTCTATTTGGGCGTCTGGCTCCTTAACATAAAGAATAGGAAACAAGCATACTCGGGCTGAGGGAGTTGGGTGCTTGATGGGCACGGAATGCTGGGCCGAGACGGGTGTTGCGGCCCACGGGACGGACAAGGAGCAGGTTGGAGGCTTTTTCATAATTGTTTACATATTATTAAATAGTCCCACCTTGCTATTTTACATTAGTTTTTTGTAGTTTATATACGTTCTTAGATTGTCAGACATCAAGCTGCTTCGGAAATAAAGAAAAAAATAAGGTGTGGATATTGCATGAGAAATAAAGATGGAAGGCCAAAGGGGAGGGAGAGAAAGGAAATATAGGGTCATTATGTGGTAATTAACCGGCTGGCCACTGAGATTCATGACATGCTTGATATATAAGGAAAGAAAGAGAAGAAATATACAATAAGGAAATATACGGTAATTATAGGAGGATTGAGGGAGGATCCCTACCAAATGGATAGGACGTGCGGGATTTGTAGGCGCTATATTTGGTTGGCATGAAATTTAATTTGAACCAATGACAGGCGTACTGGCCTCATTCATATCTTATGAATAAAAATGATGTGGCATTTTTTCCCTACATGCAATTCTCACTAAATTTACATTATTTTTTCTTCGGTTGCAGCAGACCCACTTATGATACTTATTAAATTTGTGCCAACTTTATAACACATTGAACGTTATGTTTGTGCATACAATCCTCACTAAATTTATATCACTTTTTTTTTACTGTTGTAACATACGGGCATATATGCTATTTTTTTTTATATAAATGGAGGTATAATATTATTTGGCCTCCCATTTGGTATGTCCATAGCGTTTCTCCATACTCAGCTAGGCTATTCTACAGATCGTCTGTCCTGGGCCGCCGGGCCTCTGCGCCGTTCGTCTGTGTTACATTCCACCAATGAAAAAAAGTGCCCTCCCAACTTGTCTGTGCGATCCGGCCCAACAAATCAGACCCACCAGCCCATTTAGGAGATGAGGCAAAAATAGTTGACCGTGATATGAATCAAACTTGCAACCTCCCCTGTTCTTTGGTGTTGATCGTTTTACCCCACAAAAAAGGTGTTGGTTGTTTTAAACTAAAGTTAAATTTGAAGATTTTTTGTGTCCTTTACGGACTGGTACTGAACTGCTACGATGTAAAATATGGATAGCACAAACACAAGGCGCAATCATTAGATTGCGCGGATGTGGCCGGGATCTCAAACGCGACTGTTCACTGGTCTGTGTATGTAGACGATTCTTCATTAGCTCCAAGCTTAGGTGGAACGTTCGCCGTGTAATGGACAGCGTGACCGACAATAAGGATAAAGAAAATAAGTGATAACAAGGATGGGGCGCTAAGAGTGATAATTTGTTTCTCCCGTTGCAACGCATGGGCACTTTTGCTAGTATACAACAAACAAACGAATTTCGGGATTGGTTTCACCCTCTTACACAGGGCTAGAGAGCATAGCATTGCAGTGCAGTTACCATTTCGCGTCACGATTGATGGCGCCGTACGTGCCACGCCGGCCGAGTCATTGCTCCTGACGATGGCCGGGTTCTCTCCGCGGGACACTGGTGCTGGTGCGTGCGTGCTTCTCGTCCTCACCGTCGAATGAGGCAGGTCAGATCAATGCTCCTTCCTTCCGGGTTCCGGCCAGGCGAGGACGAGGACGCCCTCGAACGACGCGTGCACAATCCATCCGGCTGATTAAGCCAATAAACTGAAGAGAGTGTCATGACATTGACATTGACACTGCTTTGTCGCGAGAGGATGTTCGGAGGGAGGTCGCTCTCGAGTCTCGAGCGAGAATGGGCCTGAGGTTTTTCATTTCAGAAACAAAATAATTTCGCACCTCACTGAAATATACAAAAAATTTGGAAATTATTTCGGATATTGAGATTTCAAATTTCACTTAATTTTAACGAATTCTAATAAAATTTAAATTCATTTTGAAATCGGTTTGGATCTACCTCGGAATTTTGGGGTTAATTTTTTTTCCGGCCCCCACTGAAATATTGAAATTTCATTGAAATTTTTAACCCTATTATGGGCCAAGCGCACCAACAGTGGACGACGGCGTCCGTCAGATGGTCAGATTGCCGTGAGTTCTTTGCCACTCTTTCCGGCTTTTCCGCCGGTCTGAATTGCGAGTCGATGGAACATCAAACTGATAAAAACAGAAAAGCCGTGGAAATTTTAGGAACCTTGAAAATAAAATGTGATAGGGGAGGAATTTTGAAATTAGTAGACAAACTATCATAAACTTCCCCAAACATAATGACCAGCAACAAGTAAAATAAATTCAAATGGTATAACACGGGAGGAAAAATGTAAAACCAAAATCTTGTTTTTTCAGAGAATTGGAATTTAGAAGACAAACTATTGGGAAACCCCCCTAGAATTATTGCCAACAACAAGTAAAAGAAATTCAAAAAGTATACCATATCAGAAAGATAGGCAATATTCAGAAGACCGGTGAAAGTTTTAGGAGATTTAGAAGTGAAAGACAAACTGAAATTCCCAAGAAATAACGACTAATGAAAAATAGAAGAAATACACCAGTTATAAAACATCAAGAAAATTGGAAATATTCAAACATAAAGATTTGAAAATTTTGGAAGTACTCCTAGTAGACAAATTATTGGAAAATCCCCAAAAGTAATATATCAAGCAAAGAAAGAAGTTTAGTAAGATTCTTGAAATAAGAAAAAATAATGTTTTTTTAATAATGTAGCCGGTTAGTCCTTAATTTCAGGTTCCTAGTTTGAAATGCACAATCATGAATCATGTCTGACGCTCAAATCGTCTACGGATCTCCAGCTAGGTACGAATGTAAAATAGTTCAACCCAATCACCTGTAACAGCAGCATAACTGAAACACATAACATCCATGTTACTAACAAAAATTCCATGTTACACGGCCAGAATGAACGGAAGCATCCCTTCAGGAAGTGGGATCAGCTACCAACCAGCCCTAGCAAGTTCGCGCAAGGTAGCTACACCGATCGACTATGAAAACCATGTACTTGGCAAATGCACATGCATACAGTATTTGTTCCAACGTTAGCATCGACGGATTTATCAAGAGCTTTTTAGTTCACAGCCTGAGCTTCCGCCACGGCCATGGGATCTGCTTCATCCGTCTCCCCGTTCTTTTCTGCGGCTACTTTCTCCCTGTGAAGCCTTTCTGCTTCTTTCATTGCTGCATTCTGCTCTGTCTGAAGGCGCTTCATTTCCTCTTCTTGCTGCTGCCTCTCGAACCAAGTATCCGCATCCGCCCAAACTGAACACAGACATGTACTTAGTGAGCAATCAGTGTAGACAAAGTTGTCATGAAGCCAAACCTCCAAATTAGCATATATCTGCTACTCCCTCCGTCCCATAATATAAGTGTCAAAAACGCTCTTATATTATGGGAAGGAGGGAGTATGAAACAAAAGCATAGACAGAAAGGGATCATAATCTACATAATGCAAGAGTCAACCACATAATCAGATTTGCATTCAGCAGTTGTATCTGACGCAAGAAAATCCTACAAGAATCTTGTGTTCAAAACAGAGCCTAAGATTACATAATACATAAAAAATTCTGACACGAAAGAACAAACTCAGCTTGAGTACAATTAACACAGCAATATAATTTGTCTGTTCATATAGTGAATACCAAGTCTACTAGAGATGCAATTTCATGCGGTGTGAACAACTGTGACTCCTAGATGAAGGGCTTCCTTGTAGTTTCTTCCTGATAGACATGTTATACTGCAGTTCTATCATTACACGGGAATCGTTAAGTTCAACCTTAGTTTAGTGTAATCTGCTACCCATGATATTTTGCCTGGAACCCCAACAAAGGTAGAAGTTGTGCTCAGTGGGACGCTGTGCCATAAAACCACGGCCACAGAGCATGTGGCATGAGTGTAGAGAACGAAAGAGACGTGGAAGAAGAGAGATTGGTTCTATGTTTTTAAGGCGACGCTTTGCTTTAAGGCGCTGGGGGGGCGCCTCGACGCCTAGGCGCCTAAAGCGGACATATTTGCAAAGCGCTGGGGGGGGGGGGGGGGGGGGCGCCTCGACGCCTAGGCGCCTAAAGCGGACATATTTGCAAAGCGCTGGGGGGGGGGGGGGGGGGCGCCTCGACGCCTAGGCGTCGCCTTAGAGACGCCTTAAAAACATAGGATTGGTTTCTGTGTTTGCTTTAGCCCTTACATAGGGAGACTGATGGGTGGATTGATACACAAGTACACAACCAACTCAAGTAGGACCAATTACAACGGCTCATGGAATGGATTTTTCATGTACCAGATCTGGTGAGCCAGACATCAAGCAAAAATGGACATACAATCAAAGGGTAAGGAGCAATTATTTGCAATGACGGGTGGATTGATCAGAGCTGCAAGGAGAGAGTCGGTTATGGTGTGATAAAGAGCTTGGGGCCAACCAAATACAGGTGAATCTTATCCTACTTGACTCACCACCTAATCTTCATGAGAATTGGGTACTACCTGATGCTCTCAAACTTGATTTGAGAAGAAACTAGTTGAGCTTTGCTCCTACCCTAGGGTTTGAGCTTGTGATCCATCAAGTGTTTGGTTTGTCGAGTTCATTGTCCAAGGCTATCACATTGCTGTCTGCTGTTGACATTTTAGTCATCAAGCAATACAAGTTATCATTTCCTAGTGCAAAGATCAGGCCTAATACGAGAGCCACCCATATCGGAGATGCAAAAAGAAAAATCAAATCCTAATGATGAAGATTCTATCTTGCTTTCCAAGGTAACAAATTTAAATGAAATAATAAGCTAGGATAAGGCTTTCCTCTAAGTGGCTTAGGCACCCATTCTACCATCACACTGTCCTGTCACCCGGAGGCACGTGGCTCCACCAGTTGTAGTGATGCCTCCACATTACAGCCATGTATCGACTTTTTCATTGCTAAAAACTAACAGATGGAATAATTCCAACAACCACTAAAACTAGTTAAGGATCCTTGCTAATTAATGAGACAATAAGAGGGGCAAAATATTTACTGGTAGTTTGGTACACTTGTAATCAACTAAGGTCACTTGTTTTGAATATGAAGAATATAGTTTGTCTTAGAGAGGCAAAAGCTGACAACCAAATCTAGGCGACTAAATAGGGCGCAATATTACCCAAGGCTGAGGAGCTAGCTGGTATGCCAGAAAATTATATTCTATAAAATTTTGAATTTGTAGGAATGCCAACTGCATGATCTGCAAACACTCCTTGTACATGAGCACTGGCGTCTTAGTGCTCCTCTCACAATAAAATCAAAACTGGTATCCTCGAATAAAAGGCAAAAATTGCAAGTTTGACTTATCCATAAGCATGTGCTCATCCTCTCCTCTATTCGTATAGAACGTGGGCCCAGTATGCAGCATGCAACTTTTACTGAAACTTTTCATATCTACTGGAAAGAGTTCTCGAGAACTATGATACTATGAAAATATTCTCATGACAAACCTAATGATACTATATTCACCTGACCAGTCAAAAAAGTTTCTTATTAGGAGTAAAAGGATGTCATCTATTTCCGAACAGGGGTAGTAATAATAATATAAAAACTCTGAACTCTGAAAGTTTTCTCATCAATATCTTCCTAATTACATACAGCTCCAGACAGACTGAGAACCTAGAGCTCATAGTCATACTTATATAACACTTAGCTCTCTTTGCTTCTGCAAAGCCAACGACTCCAACTAAATCAAATAGCAGTATTTGCGTGATAAGATCATAAATTTAAATATGACATTTTAGACAATGCGGTTTCAACTAAAGCAGGCATGGGTTAATATTTTAAATATGGGAGCATCCATAGTAAATTAGATACTAGATTGAGATGTTTGGATCATGGCTAAATTTATAAGCGAAGAATGCACATGAGATTAGCAGAGGACCTACAATTCTGATTGCTGACTACTAGAGCTGAACCAGATGGACACATTTGGACTATTCAGATTATATAGTTGAAATTCTGAACATTGTTCCTACCAGCAAGAGCTAACATATTTCCAATACAGAAAGATCTAAGTAGAAACCAATTGCCGGCCACACTAGAATAAATCCAAACCCTATGTAAGACCTGCAACTTGTTGGTCAGCACAAGAACTTAATGCACATGGACAATTCCATTTTTTCTACCAATTTGAACTGGAGAAAATCCTTATAATGAAAACATAAAGACAAACCACAATACAAAAGCATAATTCGCGGACATTAACACCATATCAAATCTGTAATCGCAAGCCCTAAAAATTCCTCGCCCTTAATCTTCCAACTTCATGCCAGGTAAGAAAAACATCTGGCAGCCCTAACCCTAGTGTCAAGCAAGCAGGCAGGCAAGCACGAAAGCAGGGCATAATTGAACAGAGGAGAGAAAGCACAGGGAGCGTGGCATACCTGGCTGCGCGGCCCATCCCTGCTCCCCTCCCTTGATTTTCTCGGGGAAGGCGTAGTTGACGGTGAGGACGCGGCCGAAGAGCTCGGCGCCGTCCATGTTGTCCATGGCGGCGGCGGCATCCTCGCGCTCGAGGAACGTGACGAAGCCGAAGGAGCGGTGCTTCTGCGTGGCCTGGTCGAGCGGCGTCTTGACGTCCTTGACCTCCCCGAAGGGCACGAACGCCGCGTGCAGGATCTTCTCGTCCACCTCCTCCGCCAGCCCACCTGCGCCGACGGACGAAACCAGGGAACGGAGCTCGGCTTAGTTTTCGATCGCACGGGAGTTCGGCCGGGGAACCAGAGAAGACTAGGCCCTTCGGCGCAGCCGGGGAAGCAGCCAGGAGAACCCCCGGGAGGTGTGCATCTCGCTGACGAATTTCGTCGAACAGGTGGCGAGCGAGTGCGCGGGCGGGCGGGCGGGCGGGCGAGGACAACGGCAGGGGAGAAGAGATTAGTGAGGGAGGACGGTGCTGCCGCGTACCTACGTACAGGGTGTTCTTCTGCACCGGCTGGTTCATGGCGGCGGCGGCGGCGTCGGCGGTGAAGCGGCGGGGTCGGTAGAAGCCGGGGATGGCTCGCGGGAGGAAACAGCGACAAGGCTACGGAAGCACCGAAGCGGGGATTTTTTTCCGCTCACCTGGAAACAGGGGGGCTTTGGGAGAGGTGCCTTTGCTTTCAGTCCCGTGGGTTAGCCCAACTCCAACGCTTCCAAATGGTCCGGCCATGTCTATTTAATGGTAAGGCCGTAAGATTATGTCCAATGCATAGACGTGTAGATAGACTCTTAAGAAAGTAAAATAATTAAAAAAAAATTATAGCGCTCACATAAGAGCCTGTGTCTCCAGAGCTGAGGCGCTTTATCTATCACATTGAACCAACCATCCATCCTGTTAAATACACTCGAAGCACCAGATGCCAAGTCTGGCATCATTGGTTGAGAGCCGCCAGAAAAATCTCTCCATACAATCAAAACAGTCGGAATTCTATTCCTAAGCGCCCGCTCTAAGCGCCACGTTGTACAAGGCCTACACGAACAAAACATGCCATCCAACGCACATGAGCAAACGAATCGTTGTTTGATCCGCTTTTGATTCATTTCCGGCCCAAAGTTAGTTCACGTTTGCGGCCGAACAGACACGCGCGGATAGGCGCGGAGCGCGACCTAGTCCCTTCTGGCCCGCTCGTCGGGGACACAACCACTTTTCTCTTCCCCTTCTCCTCCCTTCGGCCTCCGCCCTTCGCCCTCGCCGCCATCCCCGTTCTCGGCGGCGTCGCCTTCCATCAAGGTCATCTGCCCCACAACCATGCCATGTCATTGCCACCCCACGGCCGCGTTTCGGTAGAGTTTTTTGTCGGCGTTCGTGGTTCCTTGTTGCTGGTGGGAGAGAAGCTACGGCCGCCGGCGCCGACCGTCAACCCCAACAATTTCCGGCAAGCGCTGCATTACCGCATGGCGCCCACCCCACCAACACCAACCTTGCTTCGCTTCTTCGACTTGCTCTTTCCAGCCGCATCTCCACCACGACTGCAAGGTGTTCGACACGTTTGCTCACAAGGTATCATGAATAGCGGGGATGGATTTTCTTTCACTTAATTTGTTCATCGGATTATTCGTCCTCAGATGATGAAGAGATTGTGGCGGCTGCATTGGTCATCCACGAACACATTAATAGGAAGCGGCCTTGATACGTCCATTTTGCATCATGATTTTCTACTGTTATTTATGATGTTTTTATGTATAATAATGCTTTTGAGAGTAATTCTAATGTCTTTTCTCTTATAATATGCAAGGTTTACACGAAGAGGGAGAATGCCGACAGCTGGAAATCTGGACCTAAAAAAGTTATGTCAGAGATACCTATTCTGCACATCTGCAAATGAGATGAAACTTCACGGAGAAATGTTTTGGAATATTTAATAAATATCGGAGCAAATAACTACCGGAGGGGGCCACCTGGTGAGCACAAGACACCAGTGCACGCCAGGCCCCCCAGGCGCGCCCTGGTGAGTTGTGCTCAGCCCAGTCCACCTCCGGTTCCCATCTTCTGGTATATAGGTTATTTTGACCTAGAACAAAAAATCAGGAGAGGACTTTCGGGATGAAGCACTGCCGTCTCAAGGCGAAACTTAGGCAGGAGCACTTTTGCCCTCCGGCGGAGCGATTCCGCCGGGGGAACTTCCCTCCCGAAGGGGGAAATCGAAGTCATCGTCATCACCAACACCCCTCTCATCTTTGGGAGGCCAATCTTTATCAATATCTTCAACAACATCATCTCATCTCAAACCCTAGTTCATCTCTTGTGTTCAATATTTGTACCGGAACCTCAGATTGGTACCTGTGGGTGACTAGTAGTGTTGATTACATCTTGTAGTCGATTACTATATGGTTTATTTGATGAAAGATTACATGTTCAGATCCATTGTGCTATTTAATACCCCTCTGATCTTGAGCATGATTATCATTTGTGAGTACTTACTTTCGTTCTTGAGGTCATGGGAGAAACATGTTGCAAGTAATTATGTGAATTTAATATGTCTTCGATATTTTGTTGATATGTATGTTGTGGTTTCCTTAGTGTTGTCATGTGAACGTCAACTACATGGCACTTCACCATATTTGGGCCTAAGGGGATACATTGTGGAGTAGTTATTGTTGGGGAACGTAGTAATTTCAAAAAATTTCCTACGCACACGCAAGATCATGGTGATGCATAGCAACGAGAGGAGAGAGTGTGATCTACGTACCCTTGTAGATCGACAGCGGAAGCGTTAGCACAACGCGGTTGATGTAGTCGTACGTCTTCACGGCCCGACCGATCAAGCACCGAAACTACGGCACCTCCGAGTTCTAGCACACGTTCAACTCGATAACGATCCCCGGACTCTGATCCAGCAAAGTGTCGGGGAAGAGTTCCGTCAGCACGACGGCGTGGTGACGATCTTGATGTACTACTGTCGCAGGGCTTCGCCTAAGCACCGCTACAATATTATCGAGGATTATGGTGGCAGGGGGCACCGCACACGGCTAAGAATATGATCACGTGGATCAACTTGTGTGTTTCTGGGGTGCCCCTGCCTCCGTATATAAAGGTTCAAGAGAGGAGGAGGCCGGCCGGCCCCTATGGCGCGCCAAGGAGGAGTCCTCCTCCTAGTAGGAGTAGGACTCCTACTAGGAGGGGGAAAGAAGTGGGGGGGAGAAGGAAAAGGGGGGGCCGCCCCCCTCTCCTAGTCCAATTCGGACCAGGGGGGAGGAGGCGCGCGGCCCACCTTTGGCTGCCCCTCTCTCTCTCCACTAAGGCCCATATGGCCCATTACTTTTCTCGGGGGGGGGGGTTCCGGTAACCCTCCGGCTTTCCGGTTTTCTCCGAAATCACCCGGAACACTTCCGGTGTCCGAATATAGCCGTCCAATATATCAATCTTTATGTCTCGACCATTTCGAGACTCCTCGTCTTGTCCGTGATCACATCCGGGACTCCGAACAACCTTCGGTACATCAAAACGTATAAACTCATAATATAACTGTCATCGAAACCTTAAGCGTGCGGACCCTACGGGTTCGAGAACAATGTAGACATGACCGAGACATGTCTCCGGTCAATAACCAATAGCGGGACCTGGATGCCCATATTGGCTCCTACATATTCTACGAAGATCTTTATCGGTCAGACCGCATAACAACATACGTTGTTCCCTTTGTCATCGGTATGTTACTTGCCCGAGATTCGATCGTCGGTATCCAATACCTAGTTCAATCTCGTTACCGGCAAGTCTCTTTACTCGTTCTGTAATACATCATCTCGCAACTAACTCATTAGTTGCATTGCTTGCAAGGCTTAAGTGATGTGCATTACCGAGAGGGCCCAGAGATACCTCTCCGACGATCGAAGTGACAAATCCTAATCTCGAAATACGTCAACCAACATGTACCTTTGGAGACACCTGTAGAGCACCTTTATAATCACCCAGTTACGTTGTGACGTTTGGTAGCACACAAAGTGTTCCTCCAGCACACGGGAGTTGCATAATCTCATAGTCATAGGAACATGTATAAGTCATGAAGAAAGCAATAGCAACATACTAAACGATCGGGTGCTAAGCTAATGGAATGGGTCATGTCAATCAGATCATTCAACTAATGATGTGATCCCGTTAATCAAATAACAACTCTTTGTCCATGGTTAGGAAACATAACCATCTTTGATTAACGAGCTAGTCAAGTAGAGGCATACTAGTGACACTCTGTTTGTCTATGTATTCACACATGTATTATGTTTCCGGTTAATACAATTCTAGCATGAATAATAAACATTTATCATGATATAAGGAAATAAATAATAACTTTATTATTGCCTCTAGGGCATATTTCCTTCAGTCTCCCACTTGCACTAGAGTCAATAATCTAGTTCACATCGCCATGTGATTTAACAGCAATAGTTCACATCACCATGTGATTAACACCCATAATTCACATCGATATGTGATCAACACCCAAAGGGTTTACTAGAGTCAGTAATCTAGTTCACATCACTATGTGATTAACACCCAAAGAGTACTAAGGTGTGATCATGTTTTGCTTGTGAGATAATTTTAGTCAACGGGTCTGTCACATTCAGATCCGTAAGTATTTTGGAAATTTCTATGTCAACAATGCTCTGCACGGAGCTACTCTAACTAATTGCTCCCACTTTCAATATGTATCTAGATTGAGACTTAGAGTCATCCAGATCAGTGTCAAAACTTGCATCGATGTAACCCTTTACGGCGAACCTTTTTGTCACCTCCATAATCGAGAAACATATCCTTATTCCACTAAGGATAATTTTGACCGCTGTCCAGTGATCTACTTCTAGATCACTATTGTACTTCCCTTGCCAAAATCAGTATAGGGTATACAATAGATCTGGTACACAGCATGGCATACTTTATAGAACCTATGGCTGAGGCATAGGGAATGACTTTCATTCTCTCTCTATCTTCTGCCGTGGTCGGGTTTTGAGTCTTACTCAACTTCACACCTTGCAACACAGGCAAGAACTCCTTCTTTGACTGTTCCATTTTGAACTACTTCAAAATCTTGTCAAGGTATGTACTTATTGAAAAAACTTATCAAGCGTCTTGATCTATCTCTATAGATCTTGATGCTCAATATGTAAGCAGCTTCACCGAGGTCTTTCTTTGAAAAACTCCTTTCAAATATTCCTTTATGCTTTGCAGAATAATTCTACATTATCTCCGATCAACAATATGTCTTCCACATATACTTATCAGAAATGTTGTAGTGCTCCCACTCACTTTCTTGTAAATACAGGCTTCACTGCAAGCCTGTATAAAACTATATGCTTTGATCAACTTATCAAAACGTATATTCCAACTCCGAGATGCTTGCACCAGTCCATAGATGGATCGCTGGAGCTTGCGTATTTTGTTAGCACCTTTAGGATTGACAAAACCTTCTGGTTGCATCATATACAACTCTTCTTTAATAAATTCATTAAGGAATGCAGTTTTCTTTATCCATTTGCCAGATTTCATAAAATGCGGCAATTGCTAACATGATTCGGACAGACTTAAGCATAGATACGAGAGAGAAACTCTCATCGTAGTCAACACCTTGAACTTGTCGAAAACCTTTTGCGACAATTCTAGCTTTGTAGATAGTAACACTACTATCAACGTCCGTCTTCCTCTTGAAGATCCATTTATTTTCTATGGCTTGCCGGTCATCGGGCAAGTCAACCAAAGTCCACACTTTGTTCTCATATATGGATCCCATCTCAGATTTCATGGCCTCAAACCATTTCACGGAATCTGGGCTCACCATCGCTTCTTCATAGTTCATAGGTCCGTCATGGTCTAGTAACATAACCTCCAGAACAGGATTACCGTACCACACTGGTGCGGATCTCACTCTGGTTTACCTACGAGATTCGGTAGTAACTTGATCCGAAGTTTCATGATCATTATCATTAGCTTCCTCACTAATTGGTGTAGGAGTCACAGAAACAGGTTTCTGTGATGTACTACTTTACAATAAGGGAGAAGGTACGGTTACCTCGTCAAGTTCTACTTTCCTCCCACTCACTTCTTTCGAGAGAAACTCCTTCTCTAGAAAGGATCCATTCTTAGCAACGAATGTCTTGCCTTCGGATCTGTGATAGAAGGTGTACCCGACTGTCTCCTTTGGGTATCCTATGAAGACATATTTCTCCGATTTGAGTTTGAGCTTATCGAGATGAAACTTTTTCACATAAGCATCGCAACTCCAAACTTTAAGAAACGACAGCTTAGGTTTCTTGCCAAACCATAGTTCACACGGTGTCGTCTCAACGGATTTAGATGGTGCCCTATTTAACGTGAATGCAGCTGTCTCTAATGCATAACCCCAAAGTGATAGTGGTAGATCGGTAAGAGACATCATAGATCGCACTATATCTAATAAAGTACGGTTATGACGTTCGGACACACCATTACACTATGGTGTTCCAGGTGGCGTGAGTAGTGAAACTATTTCACATTGTTTTAATTGAAGGCCAAACTCGTAACTCAAATATTTTACCTCTGCGATCATATCGTAGAAACTTTTTATTTTCTTGTCACGATGATTTTCCACTTCACTCTGAAATTCTTTGAACTGTTCAAATGTTTCAGATTTATGTTTCATCAAGTAGATATCCCCATATCTGCTCAAATCATCTGTGAAGGTCAGAAAATAATGATACCTGCTGCAAGCCTTAATATTCATCGGACCACATACATCAGTATGTATGATTTCCTACAAATCTGTTGCTTGCTTCATTGTTCCGGAGAACGGCGTTTTAGTCATCTTGCCCATAAGGCATGGTTCACAAGCATCAAGTGATTCATAATCAAGTGATTCCAAAAGCCCATCAGTATGGAGTTTCTTCATGCGCTTTACACCAATATGACTTTAAACGGCAGTGCCACAAATAAGCTGCACTATCATTATTAACTTTGCATCTTTTGGTTTCAATATTATGAATATGTGTATCACTACGATCGAGATCCAACGAACTTGTTTCATTGGGTGTATGACCATATAAGGTTTTATTCATGTAAACAGAACAACAATTTATTCTCTTACTTAAATGAATAACCGTATTACAATAAACATGATCAAATCATATTCATGCTCAACGCAAACACCAAATAACACTTATTTAGGTTCAACACTAATCCCGAAATTATAGGGAGTGTGCGATATCAATCTTGGAACCACTTCCAACACACATCGTCACTTCACCCTTAACTAGTCTCTGTTTATTCTGCAACTCCCGTTTCGAGTTACTAATCTTAGCAACTGAACTAGTATCAAATACTGAGGGGTTGCTATAAACACTAGTAAAGTACACATCAATAACATGTATATCAAATATACTTATGTTCACTTTGCCATCCTTCTTATCCGCCAAATACTTGGGGCAGTTCTGCTTCCAGTGACCAGTCCCTTTGCAGTAGAAGCACTTAGTCTCAGGCTTAGGACTAGACTTGGGCTTCTTCACTTGAGCAGCAACTTGCTTGCTGTTCTTCTTGAAGTTCCCCTTCTTCCCTTTGCCCTTTTCTTGAAACTAGTGGTCTTGTTAACCATCAACACTTGATGTTTTTCTTGATTTCTACCTTCGTCGATTTTGGCATCACGAAGAGCTTGGGAATTACTTTTGTCATCCCTTGCATATTATAGTTCATCACGAAGTTCTACTAACTTGGTGATGGTGACTAGAGAATTCTGTCAATCACTATTTTATCTGGAAGATTAACTCCCACTTGATTCAAGCGATTGTAGTACCCAGACAATCTGAGCACATGCTCACTAGTTGAGCGATTCTCCTCCATCTTTTAGCTATAGAACTTGTTGGAGACTTCATATCTCTCAACTCGGGTATTTGCTTGAAACATTAACATGTTTTGACTTCTTTTGTTTCTGGAGCTGAAAGTCTATTTTGAATACAAAATTCGGAGACATGGCAAACGTAAGTTTTATCAATGTGTTAAACTATTTTCAGTCTTTCAAATAAGTTTTAGAATATATTTTCAGCTTTTGAAAAAAAGTATTAAAGATAGTTGAGCATCTCATTTTTGAATGTCTTAGACTATTGCCTCCTTCCCTTGGTGCTGCTAAGCTTTGTGTTAGACTTTTTAAAGTCAAACTTTGTTAACTTTGACAATGTTTATAGAATTCTTTTAACATCTGGAATACCAAATCAATATTAATATATTATTATAATCATCATGAAATATATTCCATAAGGTATATATTTGGTATTGTGGATATAGAACAATTTCTCTGTAGTTTTTTTGTAGGATCTCTATAATTTTTTTTGAAGTTTATGAAGATTAACTTTTGAGAAAATCAATGAGCTGTGTATTAGTACTTGTTTTGCCACCTCCATAGAAAATCACAAGACCCGCTCCATAGAAAAATAATTCTATGAGGCCAGGTCTCATAGGCTATCAGGTGAAACCCATCCCGATGGACGACATGTGGCAATTACGATCTCAAAGCACCTAATGAAAGAATTGGTGGAAGCGTATGCACCTCTGACAGGGACGCGTACGTGTTATATAGCACAAGATTACAAGGTAGGTTCGGCCGGTGGTTATTAGCCTTGACCTCTACTCCAAGTTATACACAAGATAAGAAGATAGATGTCAATCTAGTCTAACCACCGGCCATGTTTACAACAGATCACACGTACACAATATTGATACAAGTTGACACGACTACAAGTCTATTGTCTAACATCCTCCCTCAATCTAAACGTGTCGAGGTTGAGATTGTTCTTGAATGCTTGTAGTTGTCGAACTTGTAGAGGTTCTGTAAAACCATCAGCAACTTGATCCCCTGTTGGAATGAATCTGATCTCTAGCATTTTTCTTGCAACTCTTTCTCAAACAAAATGAAAATCAATTTCTATGTGTTTTGTCCTTGCATGAAACACAGGGTTAGCAGAAAGATATGTTGCTCCAAGATTATCACACCAGAGACAGGAGATGTGTGGTCTTTCGACACCCAACTCATCTAGTAGGGTTTCTACCCACATTACCTCAGCTGTTGCATTTGCAAGAGACTTATATTCTGCTTTAGTGCTAGAACGAGAAACTGTTGCTTGTTTCTTTGCATTCCACGATATGAGGTTAGAGCCAAAGAACACAACAAACCCACCAGTAGATCTCCTATCATCAGGACATCCTACCCAATCTGCATCAGAAAAAGCACTTACTGTCGTTGAAGGTGACTTGCATATTCTCAGACCTGTTCCAGCACTTCCTTGAATATATCTCAAGATCCTCTTCACAGCTGTCCAGTGTAAGGATGTAGGAGCATGCAAGAACTGACAAACCTTATTAATAGAGTAAGCTATGTCAGGTCTTGTTAAGGTTAAATATTGAAGTGCACCAACTATACTTCTGTATTTGGTTCCTTCTTCTGGACTCAACTTTTCTCCTTCATGCAACGATAATTTTTTAGTTGTAGACAGAGGTGTGCTTGCAGGTTTGCAATCCTTCATGCCTACACGCTTGATTATGTCTCTAGCATATTTCTCTTGAGTTAACAGAATACCATCATGTGCCTTTTTAACTTCAATACCTAGAAAGTAACTTAGCTCTCCTAGGTCCTTAAGGGCAAACTCACTTTTCAAATTCTTAAGTAAAGCTGAGGTGGCTTCTTGTGATGAGCTAGCAACAATTATATCATCTACATAAATGAGCATGAAGATGATCACCTTCCCTTTCTTGAAGAAGAATAAAGAAGTATCTCCCTTTGAGGGTCGAAATCCAAGTTGTTGCAGTTTCATACTCAATCTAGAGTACCAAGCCCTGGGTGCCTGTTTCAACCCATACAGAGCTTTGTCCAATTTACACACATGTTGAGATTTGATGCCATCCACAAAACCAGGTGGCTGTCGCATATAGACCTCTTCCTCGAGAACGCCATGCAAGAACGCATTCTGTACATCCAATTGATGAAGGCTCCATCCCCTGGAGACAGCAATGGACAAAACAAGCCTAATAGTAGCTGCCTTCACAACAGGACTAAAGGTGTCCTCGTAATCAATACCATAGCGTTGTTTGAACCCTTTAGCAACTAGTCTAGCTTTACACCTGTCTATGGTACCATCAGAATTCCTTTTTATTTTGTACACCCATTTACAATCTATAACACTCGTTTAGGTGGAACTAGATGCCAAGTGCGATTTCTCATAAGTGCATCATACTCTATCTCCATAGCATGTTTCCAGTTTTTATCATTTAAAGCTTCTGTTAAATCTCTTGGCTCTCTAGCAGCAGCAAAGTTCACAAACTTGAAATTTTTATCATACCTAGCTGTTCCATCCTTAGGAACAAGCGGTTTGAAGATACCTTTCTGCGAGCGTGTACCGGGCCGTCCTTGTTGGGGAACGTTGCAAAAAACAAAAATTTTCCTACGTTTCACCAAGATCAATCTATGGAGTTAACTAGCAACGAGAGGAGAGTGCATCTACATACCCTTGTAGATCGCGAGCGGAAGCGTTCAAGAGAACGGGGATGATGGAGTCGTACTCGTCGTGATCCAAATCACCGATGACCAAGCGCCGAATGGACGACACCTCCGCGTTCAACACACATACGGAGCGGATGACGTCTCCTCCTTCTTGATCCAGCAAGGGGAAGGAGAGGTTGATGAAGATCCAGCAGCACGACGGCGTGGTGGTGGATGCAGCAGTGATCGCAGCAGGGCTTCGCCGAGCTTCTACGAGAGGGAGAGGTGTAGCAGGGGAGAGGGAGGCGCCAAGACTTGAGGTGCGGCTGCCCTCCCTCCCCCCTTTATATAGGCCCCCTGGGGGGGCGCCGGCCCTGGAGATGGGATCTCCCAAGGGGGGCGGCGGCCAAGGGGGTGGAGTGCCCCCCAAGGCAAGTGGAGGCGCCCCCCACCCTAGGGTTTCCAACCCTAGGCGCAGGGGGGCCCAAGGGGGGGCGCACCAGCCCACTATGGGCTGGTTCCCCTCCCCACTTCGGCCCATGGGGCCCTCCGGGATGGGTGGCTGTTGGGGAACATTGCAGAAAACAAAAATTTTCCTACTCGTTTCACCAAGATCCATCTAGGAGTTCATCTAGCAACGAGTGATTAGATGCATCTACATACCTTGTAGATCGCGAGCGGAAGCGTTCAAAGAACGGGGATGATGTAGTCGAACACGACGTGATTCAAATCACCGATGATCAAGCACCGAACGGACGGTGCCTCCGCGTCCAACACACGTACGGAACGGATGACGTCTCCTCCTTTCTTGATCCAGCAAGGGGGGAAGAGAGGTTGATGAAGATCCAGCAGCACGACGGCGTGGTGGTGGATGCAGGGCGTCACAGTAGCAGGGCTTCGCCTATACTACGAGAGAGAGACGTAACGGGGAGAGAGGAAGCACCAAAGGCTGAGGTATGAAATCTCTCCTCTCCCCCACTATATATAGGAGGGCCAAGGGGGGGTGGTGCGCAGCCTAGGAGATCTAATCTCCTAGGTGCGGCTGCCAAGGGAAGGTTTCCCTCCCCCCAAGGCACCTCGGGGTGCCTTCCACCACTTGGACTCCTCCGTGGTGGAAACCCTAGGCGCATGGGCCTAGTAGGGCTGGTGCCCTTGGCCCATGAAGGCCAAGGCGCACCCCCTACAGCCCATGTGGCCCCCGGGACAGGTGGCCCCACCCGGTGGGCCCCCGGGACCCCTCCGGTGGTCCCGGTACAATACCGATAACCCCGAAACTTGTCCCGATGGCCGAAACAGCACTTCCTATATATAATTCTTTACCTCCTGACCATTCCGGAACTCCTCGTGACGTCCGGGATCTCATCCGGGACTCCGAACAACATTCGGGTTACTGCATATTCATATCTTCACAACCCTAGCGTCACCGAACCTTAAGTGTGTAGACCCTACGGGTTCGGGAGACAAGCAGACATGACCGAGACGACTCTCCGGTCAATAACCAACAGCGGGATCTGGATACCCATGATGGCTCCCACATGCTCCACGATGATCTCATCGGATGAACCACGATATCGAGGATTAATCAACCCCGTATACAGTTCCCTTTGTCAATCGGTATGTTACTTGCCCGAGACTCGATCGTCGGTATCCCAATACCTTGTTCAATCTCGTTACCGGCAAGTCACTTTACTCGTACCGTAATGCATGATCCCGTGATCAACCACTTGGTCACCTTGAGCTCATAATGATGATGCATTACCGAGTGGGCCCAGTGATACCTCTCCGTTATCCAGAGTGACAAATCCCAGTCTCGATCCGTGTCAACCCAACAGACACTTTCGGAGATACCCGTAATGCACCTTTATAGTCACCCAGTTACGTTGTGACGTTTGATACACCCAAAGCACTCCTACGGTATCCGGGAGTTACACGATCTCATGGTCAAAGGAAAAGATACTTGACATTGGAAAAGCTCTAGCAAACGAACTACACGATCTTTGTGCTATGCTTAGGATTGGGTCTTGTCCATCACATCATTCTCCTAATGATGTGATCCCGTTATCAATGACATCCAATGTCCATAGCCAGGAAACCATGACTATCTGTTGATCAACGAGCTAGTCAACTAGAGGCTTACTAGGGACATATTATGGTCTATGTATTCACACGTGTATTACGATTTCCGGATAATACAGTTATAGCATGAATAAAGACAATTATCATGAACAAAGAAATATAATAATAATGCTTTTATTATTGCCTCTAGGGCATATTTCCAACAGTGGCCCCACCCGGTGGACCCCCGGGACCCATCCGGTGGTCCCGGTACAATACCGGTGACCCCGAATCTTTCCCGATGGCCGAAACTACACTTCCTATATATAATTCTTCACCTCCGGACCATTCCGGAACTCCTCGTGACGTCCAGGATCTCATCGGGACTCCGAACAACTTTCGGATTACTGCATACTCATATCTCTACAACCCTAGTGTCACCGAACCTTAAGTGTGTAGACCCTACGGGTTCGGGAGACAAGCAGACATGACCGAGACGACTCTCCGGTCAATAACCAACAGCGGGATCTGGATATCCATGTTGGCTCCCACATGCTCCTTGATGATCTCATCGGATGAACCATGATGTCGAGGACTTAATCAATCCCGTATTCAATTCCCTTTGTCAATCGGTACGTTACTTGCCCGAGACTCGATCGTCGGTATCCCAATACCTTGTTCAGTCTCGTTACCGGCAAGTCACTTTACTCGTACCGTAATGCATGATCCCGTGATCAACCTCTTGATCACATTGAGCTCATTATGATGATGCATTACCGAGTGGGCCCAGAGACACCTCTCCGTCATACGGAGTGACAAATCCCAGTCTCGATTCGTGCCAACCCAACAGACACTTTCGGAGATACCTGTAATGTACCTTTATAGTCACCCAGTTATGTTATGACGTTTGGCACACCCAAGGCACTCCTACGGTATCCGGGAGTTACACAATCTCATGGTCTAAGGAAATGATACTTGACATTCAGAAAAGCTACAGCAAACGAACTACACGATCTTTGTGCTATGCTTAGGTTTGGGTCTTGTCCATCACATCATTCTCCTAATGATGTGATCCCGTTATCAATGACATCCCCATGTCCATAGCCAGGAAACCATGACTATCTGTTGATCAATGAGCTAGTCAACTAGAGGCTCACTAGGGACACATTGTGGTCTATGTATTCACACATGTATTACGATTTCTGGATAATACAATTATAGCATGAATAATAGACAATTATCATGAACAAGGAAATATAGTAATCATTTTATTATTGCCTCTAGGGCATATTTCCAACAGTCTCCCACTTGCACTAGAGTCAATCATCTAGTTACATTGTGATGAATCGAACACCCATGGAATTCTGGTGTTGATCATGTTTTGCTCTAGGGAGAGGTTTAGTCAACGGATTTGCTACATTCAGGTCCGTATGTACTTTACAAATTTCTATGTCTCCATTTTGAACACTTTCACGAATGGAGTTGAAGCGACGCTTGATATGCCTGGTCTTCCTGTGAAACCTGGGCTCCTTGGCAAGGGAAATAGCTCCACTGTTGTCACAGAAGAGAGTCATCGGCCCCGACGCATTGGGTATGACTCCTAGGTCGGTGATGAACTCCTTCACCCAGATTGCTTCTTGTGCTGCCTCCGAGGCTGCCATGTACTCCGCTTCACATGTAGATCCCACCACCACGCTTTGCTTGCAACTGCACCAGCTTACTGCCCCACCATTCAAAATAAACACGTATCCGGTTTGTGACTTAGAGTCATCCAGATCTGTGTCGAAGCTAGCATCGACGTAACCCTTTACGACGAGCTCTTCGTCACCTCCATAAACGAGAAACATTTCCTTAGTCCTTTTCAGGTACTTCAGGATATTCTTGACCGCTGTCCAGTGTTCCATGCCGGGATTACTTTGGTACCTTCCTACCAAACTTACGGCAAGGTTTACATCAGGTTTGGTACATAGCATAGCATACATGATAGACCCTATGGCTGAGGCATAGGGGACGACACTCTTCTTTTCTCTATCTTCTGCCGCGGTCGGGCTTTGAGCCGTGCTCAATCTCGTACCTTGCAATACAGGCAAGAACCCCTTCTTTGACTGATCCATTTTGAACTTCTTCAATATCTTGTCAAGGTACGTACTCTGTGAAAGACCAATGAGGCGTCTTGATCTATCTGTATAGATCTTGATGCCTAATATATAAGCAGCTTCTCCAAGGTCCTTCATTGAAAAACACTTGTTCAAGTAGGCCTTTATGCTTTCCAAGAATTCTATATCATTTCCCATCAACAGTATGTCATCCACATACAATATGAGAAATGCTACAGAGCTCCCACTCACTTTCTTGTAAATGCAGGCTTCTCCATAAGTTTGCATAAACCCAAATGCTTTGATCATCTCATCAAAGCGAATGTTCCAACTCCGAGATGCTTGCACCATCCCATAAATCGAGCGTTGGAGCTTGCACACCTTGTCAGCATTCTTAGGATCGACAAAACCTTCCGGCTGCATCATATACAATTCTTCCTTAAGGAAACCATTAAGGAATGCCGTTTTGACGTTCATTTGCCATATTTCATAATCATAGAATGCGGCAATTGCTAACATGATTCGGACGGACTTCAGCTTCGCTACAGGTGAGAAAGTCTCATCATAGTCAACCCCTTGAACTTGTCGATAACCCTTAGCGACAAGCCGAGCTTTATAGATGGTCACATTACCATCCGCGTCTGTCTTCTTCTTAAAGATCCATTTATTTTCTATGGCTCGCCGATCATCGGGCAAGTCAGTCAAAGTCCATACTTCGTTTTCATACATGGATCCTATCTCGGATTTCATGGCTTCCAGCCATTTGTCGGAATCCGGGCCCGCCATCGCTTCTTCATAGTTCGAAGGTTCACCGTTGTCTAACAACATGATTTCCAAGACAGGGTTGCTGTACCACTCTGGTGCGGAACGTGTCCTTGTGGACCTACGAAGTTCAGTAGCAACTTGATCTAACGTTTCATGATCATCATCATTAACTTCCTCTCTAGTCGGTGCAGGCACCTCAGGAACATTTTTCTGTGTTGCGCCACTTTCCGGTTCAAGAGGTAATACTTCATCAAGTTCTACTTTCCTCCCACTTACTTCTTTCGAGAGAAACTCTTTCTCTAGAAAGGATCCATTCTTGACAACAAAGATCTTGCCTTCGGATCTGAGGTAGAAGGTATACCCAATAGTTTTTTAGGGTATCCTATGAAGACGCATTTTTCTGACTTGGGTTCAAGCTTTTCAGGTTGAAGTTTCTTGACATAAGCATCGCATTCCCAAACTTTTAGAAACGATAGCTTAGGTTTCTTCCCAAACCATAATTCATATGGTGTCGTCTCAACAGATTTCGACGGAGCCCTATTTAAAGTGAATGCGGTAGTCTCTAAAGCATAGCCCCAAAATGATAGCGATAAATCGGTAAGAGACATCATAGATCGCACCATATCTAATAGAGTGCGATTACGACGTTCGGACACACCATTACGATGAGGTGTTCCAGGCGGCGTGAGTTGTGAAACTATTCCACATTTTCTTAAGTGTGTGCCAAATTCGTGACTCAAGTATTCTCCCCCACGATCTAATCGCAAGAACTTGATTTTCCTGTCACGTTGATTCTCAACCTCACTCTGAAATTCCTTGAACTTTTCAAAGGTCTCAGACTTGTGTTTCATTAAGTAGACATACCCATATCTACTCAAGTCATCAGTGAGGGTGAGAACATAACGATAGCCACCGCGAGCCTCAACACTCATTGGACCGCACACATCAGTATGTATGATTTCCAATAAGTTGGTTGCTCGCTCCATTGTTCCCGAGAACGGAGTCGTGGTCATTTTACCCATGAGGCATGGTTCGCACGTGTCAAATGATTCGTAATCAAGAGACTCTAAAAGTCCATCTGCATGGAGCTTCTTCATGCGTTTGACACCTATGTGACCAAGGCGGCAGTGCCACAAGTATGTGGGACTATCATTATCAACCTTACATCTTTTGGTATTCACACTATGAATATGTGTAGCATTACGCTCGAGATTCATTAAGAATAAACCATTCACCATCGGAGCATGACCATAAAACATATCTCTCATATAAATAGAACAACCATTGTTCTCAGATTTAAATGAGTAGCCATCTCGAATTAAACGAGATCCTGATACAATGTTCATGCTCAAAGCTGGCACTAAATAACAATTATTGAGGTTTAAAACTAATCCCGTAGGTAAATGTAGAGGTAGCGTGCCGACGGCGATCACATCGACCTTGGAACCATTTCCGACGCGCATCGTCACCTCGTCCTTCGCCAGTCTCCGCTTATTCCGCAGCTCATGCTTTGAGTTACAAATGTGAGCAACCGCACCGGTATCAAATACCCAGGAGCTACTACGAGTACTGGTAAGGTACACATCAATTACATGTATATCACATATACCTTTCGTGTTGCCAGCCTTCTTGTCCGCTAAGTATTTGGGGCAGTTCCGCTTCCAGTGACCACTTCCCTTGCAATAAAAACACTCAGTCTCGGGCTTGGGTCCATACTTTGGCTTCTTCCCGGCAGCTTGCTTACCGGGCGCGGCAACTCCCTTGCCGTCCTTCTTGAAGTTCTTCTTACCCTTGCCTTTCTTGAACTTAGTGGTTTTATTCACCATCAACACTTGATGTTCCTTTTTGACTTCTACCTCTGCTGATTTCAGCATTGCAAATACCTCAGGAATGGTCTTTTCCATCCCCTGCATATTGAAGTTCATCACAAAGCTCTTGTAGCTTGGTGGAAGCGACTGAAGGATTCTGTCAATGACCGCGTCATCCGGGAGATTAACTCCCAGCTGAGTCAAGCGGTTATGCAACCCAGACATTGTGAGTATGTGCTCACTGACAGAACTATTTTCCTCCATCTTACAGCTGAAGAACTTGTCGGAGACTTCATATCTCTCGACCCGGGCATGAGCTTGGAAAACCATTTTCAGCTCTTCGAACATCTCATATGCTCCGTGTCGCTCAAAACTCTTTTGGAGCCCCAGTTCTAAGCTGTAAAGCATGCCGCACTGAACGAGGGAGTAATCATCAGCACGTGTCTGCCAAGCGTTCATAACGTCTTGGTTCTGTGGGACGGGTGCGTCACCTAGCGGTGCTTCTAGGACATAATCTTTCTTGGCAGCTATGAGGATGATCCTCACGTTCCGGACCCAGTCCGTATAGTTGCTGCCATCGTCTTTCAGCTTGGTTTTCTCTAGGAACGCGTTGAAGTTGAGGACAACGTTGGCCATTTGATCTACAAGACATATTGTAAAGATTTTAGACTAAGTTCATGATAATTAAGTTCATCTAATCAAATTATTCAATAAACTCCCACTCAGATAGACATCCCTCCAGTCATCTAATTATAACATGATCCGAGTTAACTAGGCCGTGTCCGATCATCACGTGAGACGGACTAGTCAACATCGGTGAACATCTTCATGTTGATCGTATCTTCTATACGACTCATGCTCGACCTTTCGGTTTTCTGTGTTCCGAGGCCATGTCTGTACATGCTAGGCTCGTCAAGTCAACCTAAGTGTATTGCGTGTGTAAATCTGTCTTACACCCGTTGTATGTGAACGTTGGAATCTATCACACCCGATCATCACGTGGTGCTTCGAAACAACGAACTGTCGCAACGGCGCACAGTTAGGGGGAACACTTTCTTGAAATTATTATGAGGGATCATCTTATGTACTACCGTCGTTCTAAGTAAACAAGATGCAAAAACATGATAAACATCACATGCAATCAAATAATAGTGACATGATATGGCCAATATCATATAGCTCCTTTGATCTCCATCTTGGGGCTCCATGATCATCTTGTCACCGGCATGACACCATGATCTCCATCATCGTGTCTCCATGAAGTTGCTCGCCAACTATTACTTCTACTACTATGGCTAACACGTTTAGCAATAAAGTAAAGTAATTTACATGGCGTTTATCAATGACACGCAGGTCATACAAAAAATAAAGACAACTCCTATGGCTCCTGCCGGTTGTCATACTCATCGACATGCAAGTCGTGATTCCTATTACAAGAACATGATCAATCTCATACATCACATATATCATTCATCATTCATCACAACCTTTGGCCATATCACATCACAAAACACTTGCTGCAAAAACAAGTTAGACGTCCTCTAATTGTTGTTGCAAGTTTTTACGTGGCTGCTATAGGTTTCTAGCAAGAACGTTTCTTACGTACGCCAAAACCACAACGTGAATTGCCAATTTCTATTTACCCTTCATAAGGACCCTGTTCATCAAATCCGATCCGACTAAAGTGGGAGAGACAGACACCCGCCAGCCACCTTATGCAACTAGTGCATGTCAGTCGGTGGAACCGGTCTCACGTAAGCGTACGTGTAAGGTTGGTCCGGGCCGCTTCATCCCACGATGCCGCCGAATCAAGATAAGACTAGTAACGGCAAGCAAATTGACAATATCCATGCCCACAACTCCTTTGTGTTCTACTCGTGCATAGAAACTACGCATAGACCTAGCTCATATGCCACTGTTGGGGAACGTAGCAGAATTTTAAAATTTTCTACGCATCACCAAGATCAATCTATGGAGTTAACTAGCAACGAGAGGAGAGTGCATCTACATACCCTTGTAGATCGCGAGCAGAAGCATTCCAGAGAACGGGGATGATGGAGTCGTACTCACAGTGATCCAAATCACCGATGACCAAGCGCCGAACGGACGGCACCTCCGCGTTCAACACACGTACGGAGCGGATGACGTCTCCTCCTTCTTGATCCAGCAAGGGGAAGGAGAGGTTGATGAAGATCCAGCAGCACGACGGCGTGGTGGTGGATGCAGCAGTGATCGCTGCAGGGCTTCGCCGAGCTTCTGCGAGAGGGAGAGGTGTAGCAGGGAGGGAGGCGCCAAGACTTGAGGTGCGGCTGCCCTCCCTCCCCCGTTTATATAGGCCCCCTGGGGGGCAGCGGCCCTGGAGATGGGATCTCCCAAGGGGGCGGCGGCCAAGGGGGTGGAGTGCCCCCCAAGGCAAGTGGAGGCGCCCCCCACCCTAGGGTTTCCAACCCTAGGCGCAGGGGGGCCCAAGGGGGGGGGGCGCACCAGCCCACTATGGGCTGGTTCCCCTCCCCACTTCGGCCCATGGGGCCCTTCGGGATGGGTGGCCCCACCCGGTGGACCCCCGGGACCCATCGGTGGTCCCGGTACAATACCGGTGACCCCGAATCTTTCCCGATGGCCGAAACTACACTTCCTATATATAATTCTTCACCTCCAGACCATTCTGGAACTCCTCGTGACGTCCAAGATCTCATCCGGGACTCCGAACAACTTTCGCATTACTGCATACTCATATCTCTACAACCCTAGTGTCATCGAACCTTAAGTGTGTAGACCCTACGGGTTTGGGAGACAAGCAGACATGACCGAGACGACTCTCCGGTCAATAACCAACAGCGGGATCTGAATACCCATGTTGGCTCCCACATGCTCCTCGATGATCTCATCGGATGAACCACGATTTCGAGGACTTAATCAATCCCGTATTCAATTCCCTTTGTCAATCGGTACGTTACTTGCCCGAGACTCGATCGTCGGTATCCCAATACCTTGTTCAGTCTCGTTACCGGCAAGTCACTTTACTCGTACCGTAATGCATGATCCGTGATCAACCCCTTGATCACATTGAGCTCATTATGATGATGCATTACCGAGTGGGCCCAGAGACACCTCTCTGTCATACGGAGTGACAAATCCCAGTCTCGATTCGTGCCAACCCAACAGACACTTTCGGAGATACCTGTAATGTACCTTTATAGTCACCCAGTTACATTATGACGTTTGGAACACCCAAGGCACTCCTACGGTATCCGGGAGTTGCACAATCTCATGGTCTAAGGAAGTGACACTTGACATTCAGAAAAGCTATAGCAAATGAACTACACGATCTTTGTGCTATGCTTAGGTTTGGGTCTTGTCCATCACATCATTCTCCTAATGATGTGATCCCGTTATCAATGACATCCCCATGTCCATAGCCAGGAAACCATGACTATCTGTTGATCAACGAGCTAGTCAACTAGAGGCTCACTAGGGACACATTGTGGTCTATGTATTCACACATGTATTACGATTTCCGGATAATACAATTATAGCATGAATAATAGACAATTATCATGAACAAGGAAATATAGTAATCATTTTATTATTGCCTCTAGGGCATATTTCCAACAGCCCTATATTCACAGGAGATCCTGTTGCCGCAGAAGATCCGGTACCTCGTACCTCTGACAAGCGCGCCAGCAGATCTCCCTCGACTGCCACTCGGTCGGGCATGGGACCACGCGCTGGTGGCGACAACGATGGGTCAGGCCCACGTGCAGGCGATGGCGCGCCAGGCGACACGCGCCCAGGAGACCGTGCGCCGCCATCATCATTGCACGGTGGCGTCGATGGGTCAAGCCCACCGCGTGGGGACACACCAGCCGACGCGGTTTCTCCAGACCGCGCGCCCGTCTCACGCCGCGTGTCACATCCCGACGCACCAGCCTCAGGTCCACCACCCGTGGACCCAGCGGCGGCGACAGGATCAGCCTGGGGATCCGTCCGCGCAGGAGATCTCACAGGGGGTGCGCTGCCAGAGGATCTCTCGGGATCAGAAGCAGCCAGAGGATCTCCCTCGTGTCCCGTGCCAACCTGGTTTGGACCTATTTGCTGCATAAAATCATAGGCCAGACCAGGATTTTCTGCCGCATTTTTTTTCTGCATTTTGCTCTGCAACACGGCCATCAGGATTAGTAGTACTATTAATCACATGATCATCAACATTTTCTCCCCCATGATCAGAAGGATTAAGCAGCTCCGGTGGTAACAAAAGGATTTCAGCACACAGCCGAGCACCTGCATTAGGATGGAGAGTGGAAAAGGGAAAGGTGTTTTCATCGAACACTACATCCCTAGAAATGTAAACTCGTCCTGTAGATATGTCAAGACATTTATAGCCCTTGTGCAAATTACTATATCCAAGGAATATGCATTGCTTGGAGCGAAACTGGAGCTTGTGATTATTGTATGGTCATAGATTAGGCCAGCACGCGCATCCAAAGATGCGAAGAGATGAGTAGTTTGGAGTCTCACCGAATAGGCGAGTGAGAGGATTTTCGAAATTTATGACTTTGCTAGGCATCCTATTAATTAGATAGGTAGCAGCAATGAAGGCCTCATCCCAGAACTTTAATGGCATGGAGGCTTGAGCAAGCAAGGACAAACCAACTTCGACAATATGTCGATGTTTGTGCTCAGCTGATCCATTCTGCTGATGAGCATGGGGACAGGAGACATGATGTGATATTCCAATTTTTGTGAAAAAAGAATTCAACTTCTCATACTCTCCACCCCAGTCCGTTTGAAGGGCAGGAATTTTTCTATCAAATTGTCTTTCATCGAGATTTTGGAAGTCATGAAATTTCTGAAAAACTTCAGACTTATGTTTGATTAGGTAGATCCAGGTAAACTTACTGAAATCATCAATGAAACTCACGTAGTATTTTTTTTCTTCCTACGGTTTCAATGGCAGGACCCCATACATCAGAGAAAATGAGTTCCAAAGGAAACTTTGATTCACTAAAAGATTTTGGATAAGGCAACTGGTGACTTTTGCCTTTTTGGCATGCGTCACAAACAAGATTATTCTCATTATTACTAACACACGGGAGTTTATTTTCACTAAGAATCTTCCTAACAACAATGGAAGACGGATGACCAAAACGTCGGTGCCACCAGTCCAAAGATGGTCTAGTGACACTTAGCACTTGCTTCCTGACGTTTCCTCCGGTGTGTTTGACAGGATAGAGACCTCCTCTACCCTTGCCTTGAAAAAGGACCCTCCTCGTTTCCAGATCCTTTACAAGGAAAAAATGAGGGTGAATTTCAACAAAGGTATAATTATCAACGGCAAGTTTACTTGCAGAAATCAGATTTTTTGTGGCCTCCGGAACATGAAGGACATCATTCAACAGAAGATCACGATCAGGGGTTGAAATAGTTGTATGACCAATGTGATCGATAGTCATACCTGATCCGTTTGCGGTGTGGATTTGTTCGCCGCCGGTGTACCTCTCCCGGACGGTCAGCTTCTCCAAGTCGCTGGTGATATGGTCAGTGGCTCCGCTGTCCATATACCAGTTCGTGTCCACGCTGTACTGGGGAGCCGCCGCCACGTTCACCGAGCGCTCTTCCCCTCCTTGATAGGAGGAGTCGTAGCGCTTCCAGCACTTCCATGCTGGATGCCCGAGCTTGCCGCAGATCTGACAAGCTATCTTGGCAGCGGGATTGTTGTTGTAGTTCCCGCTGCCACCGCCGTTGTTGCCCCTCATGTTGCCGCGGTTTGGCTGCTTGTTGAAGTTGCCGCGGCCCATGTAGGGCTGCCTCTTCTCTTTTCCACTAAGGCCCATCATGGCCCATTTAGCTCCCGGGGGGTTCCGGTAACCTCCCGGTACTCCGGTAAAATCCCAATTTCACCCGGAACACTTCCGGTATCCAAACATAGGCTTCCAATATATCAATCTTTATGTCTCGACCATTTCGAGACTCCTCGTCATGTCCGTGATCACATCCGGGACTCCGAACAACCTTCGGTACATCAAAATGCATAAACTCATAATATAACAGTCATCGTAACCTTAAGCGTGCGGACCCTACGGGTTCGAGAACAATGTAGACATGACCGAGACACGTCTCTGGTCAATAACCAATAGCAGGACCTGGATGCCCATATTGGCTCCTACATATTCTACGAAGATCTTTATCGGTTAGACCGCATAACAACATACGTCGTTCCCTTTGTCATCGGTATGTTACTTGCCCGAGATTCGATCGTCGGTATTCTAATACCTAGTTCAATCTCGTTGCCGGCAAGTCTCTTTACTCGTTCTGTAATACATCATCCCGCAACTAACTCATTTAGTTGCAATGCTTGCAAGGCTTAAGTGATGTGCATTACCGAGAGGGCCCAGAGATACCTCTCCGACAATCGGAGTGACAAAACCTAATCTCGAAATACGCCAACCCAACATGTACCTTTGGAGACACCTGTAGTACTCCTTTATAATCACCCAGTTACGTTGTGACGTTTGGTAGTACCCAAAGTGTTCCTCCGGTAAACGGGAGTTGCATAATCTCATAGTTATAGGAACATGTATAAGTCATGAAGAAAGCAATAGCAACATACTAAATGATCGGGTGCTAAGCTAATGGAATGGGTCATGTCAATCAGATCATTCAACTAATTATGTGATCCCGTTAATCAAATAACAACTCTTTGTTCATGGTTAGGAAACATAACCATCTTTGATTAACGAGCTAGTCAAGTAGAGGCATACTAGTGACACTTTGTTTGTCTATGTATTCACACATGTATTATGTTTCCGGTTAATACAATTCTAGCATGAATAATAAACATTTATCATGATTATAAGGAAATAAATAATAACTTTATTATTGCCTCTAGGGCATATTTCCTTCAGTCTCCCACTTGCACTAGAGTCAATAATCTAGATTACACAGTAATGATTCTAACACCCATGGAGCCTTGGTGCTGATCATGTTTTGCTCGTGGAAGAGGCTTAGTCAACGGGTCTGCTACATTCAGATCCGTATGTATCTTGCAAATCTCTATGTCTCCCACCTGGACTAGATCCCGGATGGAATTGAAGCGTCTCTTGATGTGCTTGGTTCTCTTGTGAAATCTGGATTCCTTTGCCAAGGCAATTGCACCAGTATTGTCACAAAAGATTTTCATTGGACCCGATGCACTAGGTATGACACCTAGATCGGATATGAACTCCTTCATCCAGACTCCTTCATTTGCTGCTTCCGAAGCAGCTATGTACTCCGCTTCACATGTAGATCCCGCTACAACGCTTTATTTAGAACTGCACCAACTGACAGCTCCACCGTTTAATGTAAACACGTATCTGGTTTGCGATTTAGAATCGTCCGGATCAATGTCAAAGCTTGCATCAACGTAACCTTTTACGATGAGCTCTTTGTCACCTCCATATATGAGAAACATATCCTTAGTCCTTTTCAGGTATTTCAGGATGTTCTTGACCGCTGTCCAGTGATCCACTCCTGGATTACTTTGGTACCTCCCTGCTAGACTTATAGCAAGGCACACATCAGGTCTGGTACACAGCATTGCATACATGATAGATCCTATGGCTGATGCATAGGGAACATCTTTCATATTCTCTCTATCTTCTGCAGTGGTCGGGTATTGAGTCTTACTCAACTTCACACCTTGTAACACAGGCAAGAACCCTTTCTTTGCTTGATCCATTTTGAACTTCTTCAAAATTTTGTCAAGGTATGTGGTTTGTGAAAGTCCAATTAAGCGTTTTGATCTATCTCTATAGATCTTAATGCCTAATATGTAAGCAGCTTCACCGAGGTCTTTCATTGAAAAACTCTTATTCAAGTATCCCTTTATGCTATCCAGAAATTCTATATCATTTCCAATTAGTAATATGTCATCTACATATAATATCAGAAATGCTACAGAGCTCCCACTCACTTTCTTGTAAATACAGGCTTCTCCAAAAGTCTGTATAAAACCAAATGCTTTGATCACGCTATCAAAGCGTTTATTCCAACTCCAAGAGGCTTGCACCAGTCCATAAATGGATCGCTGGAGCTTGCACACTTTGTTAGCTCCCTTTGGATCGACAAAACCTTGTGGTTGCATCATATAAAGACTCTTCTTCCAGAAATCCATTCAGGAATGCAGTTTTGACATCCATCTGCCAAATTTCATAATCATAAAATGCGGCAATTGCTAACATGATTCGGACAGACTTAAGCATCGCTACGGGTGAGAAGGTCTCATCGTAGTCAATCCCTTGAACTTGCCGAAAACCTTTTGCGACAAGTCGAGCTTTGTAGACAGTAATATTACCGTCAGCGTCAGTCTTCTTCTTGAAGATCCATTTATTCTCAATTGTTTACCGATCATCGGGCAAGTCAACCAAAGTCCATACTTTGTTCTCATACATGGATCCCATTTCAGATTTCATGGCTTCAAGCCACTTTGCGGAATCTGGGCTCACCATCGCTTCTTCATAGTTCGTAGGTTCATCATGATCTAGTAGCATGACTTCCAGAACGGGATTACCGTACCACTCTGGTGCGGATCTTACTCTGGTTGATCTACGAGGTTCAGTAGTATCTTGTTCTGAAGTTTCATGATCATCATCATTAGCTTCCTCACTAACTGGTGTAGGTGTCATAGAAACAGTTTTCTGTGATGTACTACTTTCCAATAAGGGAGCAGGTACAGTTACCTCGTCAAGTTCTACTTTCCTCCCACTCACTTCTTTCGAGAGAAACTCCTTCTCCAAAAAGTTTCCGAATTTAGCAACAAAAGTCTTGCCTTCGGATCTGTGATAGAAGGTGTATCCAATAGTTTCCTTTGGATATCCTATGAAGACACATTTCTCCGATTTGGGTTCGAGCTTATCAGGTTGAAGTTTTTTCACATAAGCATCGCAGCCCCAAACTTTCAGAAACGACAACTTTGGTTTCTTGCCAAACCACAGTTCATAAGGCGTCGTCTCAACGGATTTTGATGGTGCCCTATTTAACGTGAATGCGGCTGTCTCTAGAGCGTATCCCCAAAACGATAGCGGTAAATCAGTAAGAGACATCATAGATCGCACCATATCCAGTAAAGTACGATTACGACGTTCGGACACACCATTACGCTGAGGTGTTCCGGGTGGCGTGAGTTGCGAAACTATTCCGCAATTTTTCAAATATACACCAAACTCGTAACTCAAATATTCTCCTTCACGATCAGATCGTAGACACTTTATTTTCTTGTTACGATGATTTTCAACTTCACTCTGAAATTCTTTGAACTTTTCAAATGTTTCATACTTGTGTTTCATTAAGTAGATATACCCATATCTGCTTAAGTCATCTGTGAATGTGAGAAAATAACGATATCCGCCACGAGCCTCAATATTCATCGGACCACATACATCTGTATGTATGATTTCCAACAAATCTGTTGCTCTCTCCATAGTACCGGAGAACGGTGTTTTAGTCATCTTGCCTATGAGGCATGGTTCGCAAGTACCAAGTGATTCATAATCAAGTGGTTCCAAAAGTCCATCAGTTTGGAGTTTCTTCATGCGCTTTACACCGATATGACCTAAACGGCAGTGCCACAAATAAGTTGCACTATCATTATCAACTCTGCATCTTTTGGCTTCAACATTATGAATATGTGTGTTACTACTATCGAGATTCAACAAGAATAGACCACTCTTCAAGGGTGCATGACCATAAAAGATATTACTCATATAAATAGAACAACCATTATTCTCTGATTTAAATGAATAACCGTCTCGCATCAAACAAGATCCAGATATAATGTTCATGCTTAACGCTGGCACCAAATAACAATTATTTAGGTCTAATACTAATTCCGAAGGTAGATGTAGAGGTAGCGTGCCGACTGCGATTACATTGACTTTGGAACCGTTTCCCACGCGCATCGTCACCTCGTCCTTAACCAATCTTCGCTTGATCCGTAGTCCCTGTTTCGAGTTGCAAATATTAGCAACAAAACCAGTATCAAATACCCAGGTGCTACTTCGAGCATTAGTAAGGTACACATCAATAACATGTATATCACATATACCTTTGTTCACCTTGCCATCCTTCTTATCCGCCAAATACTTGAGGCAGTTCCGTTTCCAGTGACCAGTCTGCTTGCAATAGAAGCACTCAGTTTCAGGCTTAGGTCCAGGTTTGGGTTTCTTCTCTTGAGTAGCAACTTGCTTGCCATTCTTTTTGAAGTTCCCCTTCTTCTTCCCTTTGCCCTTTTTCTTGAAACTAGTGGTCTTGTTGACCATCAACACTTGATGCTCCTTCTTGATTTCTACCTCCGCAGCTTTCAGCATCGCGAAGAGCTCGGGAATAGTCTTATTCATTCCTTGCATATTATAGTTCATCATGAAGCTCTTGTAGCTTGGTGGCAGTGATTGGAGAATTCTGTCAATGACGCAATCATCTGGAAGATTAACTTCCAATTGAATCAAGTGATTATTATACCCAGACATTTTGAGTATATGCTCACTAACAGAACTGTTCTCCTCCATCTTGCAGCTATAGAACTTATTGGAGACTTCATATCTCTCAATCCGGGCATTTGCTGAAATATTAACTTCAACTCCTGGAACATCTCATATGCTCCATGACGTTCAAAACGTCGTTGAAGTCCCGATTCTAAGCCGTAAAGCATGGCACACTGAACTATCGAGTAGTCATCAGCTTTGCTCTGCCAGACGTTCATAACATCCGGCGTTGCTCCTGCAGCAGGCCTGGCACCCAGCGGTGCTTCCAGGACGTAATTCTTCTGTGCAGCAATGAGGATAATCCTCAAGTTACGGACCCAGTCCGTGTAATTGCTACCATCATCTTTCAACTTTGCTTTCTCAAGGAACGCATTAAAATTCAACGGAACAACAGCACGAGCCATCTATCTACAATCAAACATAAACAAGCAAGATACTAATCAGGTACTAAGTTTCATGATAAATTTAAGTTCAGTTAATTTACTTAAAGAAATCCCACTTAGATAGACATCCCTCTAATCCTCTAAGTGATTACGTGATCCAAATCAACTAAACCATGTCCGATCATCACGTGAGATGGAGTAGTTTCATTGGTGAACATCATTATGTTGATCATATCTACTATATGATTCACGCTCGACCTTTCGGTCTCCATGTTCCGAGGCCATATCTGTATATGCTTGGCTCGTCAAGTATAACCTGAGTATTCCGCGTGTGCAACTGTTTTGCACCCGTTGTATTTGAACGTAGAACCTATCACACCCGATCATCACGTGGTGTCTCAGCACGAAGAACTTTCGCAACGGTGCATACTCAGGGAGAACACTTCTTGATAATTTAGTGAGAGATCATCTTATAATGCTACCGTCAATCAAAGCAAGATAAGATGCATAAAAGATAAACATCACATGCAATCAATATAAGTGATATGATATGGCCATCATCATCTTGTGCTTGTGATCTCCATCTCCGAAGCACCGTCGTGATCACCATCGTCACCGGCGTGACACCTTGATCTCCATCGTAGCATCGTTGTCGTCTCGCCAAGCTTGTGCTTCCACGACTATCGCTACCGTTTAGTGATAAAGTAAAGCATTACATCGCGATTGCATTGCATACAATAAAGCGACAACCATATGGCTCCTGCCGGTTGCCGATAACTCGGTTACAAAACATGATCATCTCATACAATAAAATTCAGTATCATGTCTTGACCATATCACATCACAACATGCCCTGCAAAAACAAGTTAGACGTCCTCTACTTTGTTGTTGCAAGTTTTACGTGGCTGCTACGGGCTTAAGTAAGAACCAATCTCACCTACGCATCAAAACCATAACGATAGTTTGTCAATTTGACTCCGTTTTAACCTTCGCAAGGACCGGGCGTAGCCACACTTGGTTCAACTAAAGTTGGAGAAACTGTCACCCACAAGCCACCTCTGTGCAAAGCACGTCGGGAGAACCGGTCTCGCGTAAGCGTACGCGTAATGTCGGTCTGGGCCGCTTCATCCAACAATACCGCCGAACCAAAGTATGATATGCTGGTAGGCAGTATGACTTATATCGCCCACAACTCACTTGTGTTCTACTCGTGCATATAACATCAACATATAAAACCTAGGCTCGGATGCCACTGTTGGGTTTCGTAGTAATTTCAAAAAAATTCCTACGCACACGCAAGATCATGGTGATGCATAGCAACGAGAGGGGGAGTATGATCTACATACCTAGTAGATCGACAACAGAAGCGTTTGGTTGATGTAGTCGTACGTCTTCACGATCCGACCGATCAAGCACCGAAACTACGGCACCTCCGAGTTCTAGCACACGTTCAGCTCGATGACGATCCACGGACTCCGATCCAGCAAAGTGTCGGGGAAGAGTTCCGTCAGCACGACGGCGTGGTGACGATCTTGATGCACTACAGCAGCAGGGCTTCGCCTAAACTCCGCTACAGTATTATCGAGGACTATGGTGGCTGGGGGCGCCGCACACGGCTAAGGAAAAGATCACGTGGATCAACTTGTGTGTCTCTGGGGTGCTCCTGCCTCCGTATATAAAGGACTAGAGGGGGGGAGGCTGGCTGGCCAAGGAGGGCGCGCCAGGAGAGTCCTACTCCCTCTGGGAGTAGGATCCCCCCCCCCAATCCTAGTTGGAATAGGATTCGCGGAGGGGGGAAAAGAGAGAGAGGGGCCGGCCCCCTCTCCTTGTCCTATTCGGACCAAGGGAGGGGAGGGGCGCGCGGCCCATGTAGGGCTGCCTCTTCTCTTTTCCACTAAGGCCCATCATGGCCCATTTAGCTCCCGGGGGGTTCCGGTAACCTCCCGGTACTCCGGTAAAATCCCAATTTCACCCGGAACACTTCCGGTATCCAAACATAGGCTTCCAATATATCAATCTTTATGTCTCGACCATTTCGAGACTCCTCGTCATGTCCGTGATCACATCCGGGACTCTGAACAACCTTCGGTACATCAAAATGCATAAACTCATAATATAACAGTCATCGTAACCTTAAGCGTGCGGACCCTACGGGTTCGAGAACAATGTAGACATGACCAAGACACGTCTCTGGTCAATAACCAATAGCGGGACCTGGATGCCCATATTGGCTCCTACATATTCTACGAAGATCTTTATCGGTTAGATCGCATAACAACATACGTCGTTCCCTTTGTCATCGGTATGTTACTTGCCCGAGATTCGATCGTCGGTATTCTAATACCTAGTTCAATCTCGTTGCCGGCAAGTCTCTTTACTCGTTCTGTAATACATCATCCCGCAACTAACTCATTTAGTTGCAATGCTTGCAAGGCTTAAGTGATGTGCATTACCGAGAGGGCCCAGAGATACCTCTCCGACAATCGGAGTGACAAAACCTAATCTCGAAATACGCCAACCCAACATGTACCTTTGGAGACACCTGTAGTACTCCTTTATAATCACCCAGTTACGTTGTGACGTTTGGTAGTACCCAAAGTGTTCCTCTGGTAAACGGGAGTTGCATAATCTCATAGTTATAGGAACATGTATAAGTCATGAAGAAAGCAATAGCAACATACTAAACGATCGGGTGCTAAGCTAATGGAATGGGTCATGTCAATCAGATCATTCTCTCAATGATGTGATCCCGTTAATCAAATAACAACTCTTTGTTCATGGTTAGGAAACATAACCATCTTTGATTAATGAGCTAGTCAAGTAGAGGCATACTAGTGACACTTTGTTTGTCTATGTATTCACACATGTATTATGTTTCCGGTTAATACAATTCTAGCATGAATAATAAACATTTATCATGATTATAAGGAAATAAATAATAACTTTATTATTGCCTCTAGGGCATATTTCCTTCAACAAGTTCAACACATAAAGATCTAATCTTACCAACATATTCAGTGATGTTGGAGTTGCCCTTCTGAAGATTCGCCAGCGCAATTCTGACGTTGACGGTGCGGGCGCGGGTGTGCGAGGCCAGCATCCCCTGCACCGTGTTCCAGAGCTCGGCGGCGGTGTGGCAGGTTGCCACTTGGATGGCCATCTCGCACGGCAGGGAGGACAGCAGGTAGGAGAACACCTGCTGATCCTTCGCGTACCACGCGGAGAACTCCGGGTTGGGTGCCTTCGACTTGGTCTTGCCATCGTCGGAGGTGACTTCAATGTTCAGAGGGGGCACTACCTAGTCGATGTCGAGGTAGCCCTGCATTTGCGCCCTCCTGATCGCCGAGAGCACGGTTGCGCGCCATAGCGCCTCGTTCCCTCTCGTGAGCTTCTCGGTGACGCTGTGTGCAAATGGTGACGAGGGGAAGGAGGTGGAGCTTGAAGACGTCGCCATGGATGTGAGCGAGGCAGGCTCTGATTACCATGAAAGAATTGGTGGAAGCGTATGCACCTCTGGCAGGGACGCGTACGTGTTATATAGCACAAGATTACAAGGTAGGTTCGGCCGGTGGTTATTAGCCTTGACCTCACGGACACGGCGTTTCAGCGCCCGAGCCCAGCTGCACTCGTTATCCTTGGCGTTGGCTTCGCTATGGGGATCCGTGAAAGGTGATTTGACCGTTATGGTGTGGGCGCTAGAAAATGGCTCGAGAGCAGAAAATACGGTATGTCACAGTGGTCTACGGTGCGGTCCCCACAGCGCTGCGTGGTGGAGGTTTCAAATTTGGTGGGCGGCTCCGTCAAGATGTGCATCTGTCCCGTGGGTCAAGCCGGTTTGTGTGGAGATGAGCCATGGCATGGAATAATTGCACAGGACGTTAGGATTAATGCGAGCAATGGCACGGAGGAAAACAACCTTGCATGGGACCGCAACAATATTCTGGAGTACATGATAAAATGCTTAATAATTGATTAGGAGTACTAATTAATTGAGCATCGCCAAGCAGGACACCTCACACATTTGTTTTTTTTCGAAACTGCTGTGCGGATGACGCACAGCCTGCACGACAGGGAAACGATGGCTAATCCATCCGTTGGCCCCACTTTAGTCATATGCATGGACGGCTTGATTTAGTTGTCGTGCACAAATCGTCTCCAAAATATCGTCTGCATAGCAGTGCTCTTTTTTTTTGATCATGCATGACATTGAGTAGCCGTAAGCAAACAAAAACATCGCCTCAGCAGCTCTCCTTGTTTGGTAGCGCTTGTTATTCAGTTCATATGCACATGCAGCAGAAGATACACACGGAAGTTCATGGTGTTTTTGGAGGGATGACCAGTGTTATCTGGGGAAGTGCATGTAGTTGCTTGCAAGTTGCATGGGTGATGATTTCCATCCATGATACATGTGGGAACAGGACAACAGCTCGAGAGGCACATCATTTCGAAGTAGCATCAAGATGCACATTTTGTTAATTGATCGTGCATGGGAGAGGTAGCCGTAAACAAACATGACGAAGCCTCACCCAAGTCTCTGATTGTTTGGTAGCTTGGTGATTATTCATGGACATGGACATGCAGGTGATGTACTTGCACGGCTGCATGACTACGATTCTTATGTGTCTCATCAGATAAACGTGGGAACAGGTGGAACACAATCTGCTCTTTTCAGGAATTGAGAAGTTTACCAAACAGAGCTACATCTTACACGACGATTACCAGGATTTTAACCGCAACAGGCAGACAAACAATTCATTCTTCAGCTTAGCATCAACCTGGAAACAAAGTAACATCCAAGCCGGAGTCTCTGACTACTGCTACGGAGACAGGCAGAAATAGGGGTGGGCATAAAAACCGACGAACCGAAGACCGAACCGATGCCGAAACCGAAAAAACCGAATTTTCGGTTTTTGTTGATGCTACAGTAAAATTCGGTTTTCAATAATACTAACCGAATTTAATTCGTACAGTTCGGTTTTACACCGTTAACCGAAAGAGAAACCGAAGTAAGCTGATGGCACGCACAAAATCCTAGCGCCCAGGTAGTGCGCGAGTGCGTGTGGCCGCATTTTTTTGAGCGGAGTGCAAGTGCGCGTGCCCGCATGTGCAGAGTCAGACAGCTTGTACCTCTCTTGGGCCTTCCACGTACATGCAACTACCCACGGCCCACACTTTTTAATAGTTTCTCCCAGCTAGCACAGCACGTCACTTCATTTGGAATTATCCCACCTCGCCTAGCTACTTGGGATGAGACCCTGAGCTTGCCTACATAAGAAGGCAGGGTACGACAGGTACAATGCACACAACAGTTTACTGTTTCTACAGTTAATTGTTCAGTGCATGCCGTAAAAGTATGTTTTATGTACGTGATCTCTAATTCGGTTAAAACCAAAAACCGAACCGAAACTATCTGTTAACCGAACTTTGGGTTAGTTTAATTTTTATGTCTATTTCGGTTTTCACTCTGGCTAACCGAATTAATAAAAAAACCGAACAGTAGAAACCGTTTCTACCGAACGCCCAGGCCTAGGCAGAAAGCAAGAGGCAGAATGCAGCTTCAGATACATCCTACGTTCTAAACCACCTTGTACCACAGGGTAGCCTGGAAATATACACATAGGTCTCAAAATTTCTTCATGCCATGGATACACATGGGCGTTGTATGATTAGTACCATGCCTTCGAAATAGTTTCGACTTTGGTTTCCCGTATCGAGTTGCGTGAGTGAGTAGGGCAAAAGCATTAACATGGAATGGGAAAATCTGCCGGCGTCTCGAGGATATCAGACGATCTGTGTGGGTATTCAGGCCTTCAAGGGCTTGCATACTGCAATGCTTCCTGGATAGATTTGTAACCGTCTCTTTCCAAACATTCTGTGAGCTCGGCATGTTGAAACGCGTCAAATCATCATCAACATTAGATCAATTCAGACAGGATTATTTTACTACACAGATCATTTTGAGTGACAGTTATATGTTGTGACCGAAGGCAAAAAAACTTGCGGCTGCTGCAGTTTAGCAGAGTACTTATCCTAGAACTCAAAAGAAATCACACAGGCCGGCCTAGAGAAAAGGGGGAAGGAGGCAAGATCTGAGTGGCAACGAAAAAAACGATTAATACTAAATGACTGCGTGGGGGGAGAGTACTTAACTCTGTAGCGAACACACTTGTAGACTCTGATCCTGGTTGCTGCCCTTTGCAGGCGATGGAAGTGACCGAGAGCAGCTCGTGCTGCAGCGTGGCTGGAGAAGATGAGCCGGACGTCGACGTTTCAATCAATTTCGGAGAGGGCGAAGGGGATCGAAGGAAGAACCCTAACGGGGGGAAAGGGACTGCGAGCCAGTCCAGTAAGGCCCACAAACAACGAGGGGCCGTCTCGCGCTGTTCTGGACTGGGACGACTGCAACGGTACCCATCAGTATTAAAAGCGCGGGCCCAGGTTAGATTTCACCTCAATATGCATAGACTATACAGGATGGAATACGAGATACTTCAAAGATCTCGAGATGAATGGATGCACCTGATAACAGGACCATCTGAGCTCGAGCTCAGAAACGAATTTTCGTGACCTCTACTCTAAGTTATACACAAGATAAGAAGATAGATGTCAATCTAGTCTAACCATCGGCCATGTTTACAACAGATTACACGTACACAATATTGATACAAGTTGACACGACTACAAGTTTATCGTCTAACACCTAATTCCAGTTGCATGTAAATTTTCAATCCCAACTGCTAATCCCGATTCCAATCCTATATACGCCGTGCTAGGCTCGAACGGGTACATCAGTACACATCGACTTTTCTTGGTCTAGGTCTCGTTCATGGCGGCCACGCCGAATGACACCGCCGTCAGCGGCCACGCGAGACGACGCAGCGGCAACTTTTCGTTTAGAACCGCGCCGAAGGATCTCGTTGCCACCGGCCAGTCCGACTGCTCGTCCATGGCGGCCGTAGGCCACGTTGCCAACGGAGCGGAGGCCATGTTTATAATGGCGGCGCGCCAAGATGTCATTGCAGGCTGCCAGCGGCTATGCGTGAAGATGATGCATCGAACTGCTCCTTGCAGCTGCACTCGCTCGGGTCCGCGCCAGCGAACTCCATGACACTCGATGTGGTGTGTCAGTGAGTCCGTCTAGGACTCATCTGATCAGGGTGATCAGGGTGAGTCACGCTGAAGAGGGGAGCAAGCTGTTGGCCCAGTCCACGCCGTTGAGTACTTTCCGACGATTGGAGACGACTGACGACGAACAAAGCTCGCTAACGAACTCGATGATTTACTTTACGCCAAGATGCACCGTAGTACAAAGCTAATTTTTTAACAATCAATCTATCTGGACGTGTATGTAGTACTAGTACGTACGAGCACCTCTAGTCAGACTCTTAATTTAATCTAGCTAGCTTACATAGATAGCACAACACACAAGAATCGATTGTTTAATGGCCGCAGGCTCCTGTCGAGCCTGTTGACTTTGTATTGATTTTCTCACGGTTGTTTTGGTTACAAGGGGATACGTGACTATATATACTAGCTAAGCCAACTAGTAATAGTCCTACCCAGTGATTGACTTGGAAACCTACTCGGATACATGTACAAACACATGTACGTGAAGGACACGGACACATATTATCGTGTTTACTTCCAACAATCACCCCCCTAAACACGATATCGTTACGTCACAGCTCCGACGCTGATCCTTCTTCGCATCACCAAGTACTTCTCTCGATCCAAAGCCTTGGTTAGGATGTCCGCTAGCTGATCATTGGTGCAGTTGTAGTTGACCTCCGGCTTACCTTCTTCCACGCAGTCCTTTATGTAGTGATACACCGTATCAATGTGCTTGCTCCTATCATGCCGCACTGGGTCTTCGCGTAGAAAACTTTCAGACTTGCTATCAACATTGAGCACCACTTGTTTCGGATCTCGATCCATGAGATCACCGTGTAGCCGCCCTAGCCACACACCTTCACACGCCGCAGTGGCAGCTACAATATACTCTATTGCATTAACTGCGGGTGCTTTACTCTTCTTGTTCAGTTCAAGACGAGGTTTCGTTAAAGCGTCAATTGGATTGCAATATTTCATGTCACGGCTTTCAAGTACCTTCCTTGTGTATGCCTCCTGGCGTAGTGTGATCCCTTTCGTCTTTTGATGTACCTCTATCGCAGGGTAGTAGCTCAAAAGACCTAGATCATCCATCTTGAAAAACTCTTTCATCTGTAGCTTGAACTTTGCAATCACTTCTTCATCTGCTCCAGTTATCAATAGGTCGTCGACGTAGATGCCAACTAGTAGACGATCATTTCCTTCACCTCTCTTGTACATTGCATGCTCTAGTGGGGCTTTCTCAAATCCAATAGAAAACAATGTTCGATCAAGTTTGATGTTCCACTCCCGAGGTCCTTGCCATAGCCCATACAAGATTTTATGTAACTTCAGTACCTTGTGCTCTTCTTCCTCGTTGATGAAACCCGGTGGTTGATTCACATACACATCTCCTTCTAACTCGTCGTTCAAAAACATGGATTTTACATCCATGTGATGTATCTTCCATGATTCCTGAACCGCGAGAGCGATGAGTAGTCTCACCGATTCCATCCTTGCACCGGGAATGAACACTTCTTCGAAGTCAACACCTTCCTCTTGCACATACTCTTTCGCTACTAGCCTCGCTTTGTGCTTCACGGACCCTTCGACATCTTTCTTGATCACAAATTCCCACTTGAAATCCATGGCTTTTTCATTGTTGAGAAGATCCACAAACTTCCATGCATTATTGTCGTGGATCGACCTCAACTCCTCTTCCATTGCCTGACGCCAACATTCCTTCGTATTTGCGTCCTCCAAATCCGCCGGTTCCTCGACGCTTGCTAGACACCGTCCTCCACTCCTTTTCACCTTTTCCGGGTCAAGCGTCCGAAGAGTTTTCTCCGAATATGAGTGTAACACCGGTTTAAGATGCATGAGTGTAGATGAAGTTGTCCTCGTCTCCTGTGTCTTTGGAGACAATATTTCATTTTCTGCTATGCACTGTTCTTTTGGCAAAGCAAAAAATCCATTACATGCTTCGTATGAAACATCCCTTCGGCTGCTAGCATGATCATCCTGCGTGACTTCCCAGGCTGGACTTCCAGCCGTCACTACTGGTGGGCCTTGCCCATCTGCTGTGCTGCAACTTCCGCTCGGTGAGCCACTAGGTGACGACCTTAGCACACCACTTGAGCCACAAAACGCTCCTGCTAGGCTGCGTTCCTCCAGTCGAACAGACCTCTTCTCTGGTTGGACTGCACGTCTACCTGTTACTAACCAGCGTGGCACGGCTGCTGCGCAAGTGCCACCGGACTCCATCGAGTCGTTAATGCTTTCAGAACTCCTCATCCATGTTTCACTTGTGCAAGTCACCGCATGACTTGATGCACAGGCTTCCGGCACGGCCATATTTGCTGCATACGTGTCTCCTTTTGCATCAGCATATTTTGATACGTGGTCTTGAGGCGCCACGTACGCCAAATTGACATTTGTGTCCGTCGCATCGACACAAATTTCAGAATTACGTCCCATGCCAGTAGCTTCGGCACAAGTTTTGAAAATACCAATCAGGTTTGTAACAGGGCTGCTTCTTCATGGTTGAGCACATGCAGCTATCGCTTCATCCGCTCCAGCAAAGTTAGCACTTACGTTCATAGCACTGACATAAGTTTCGGAATCACTCCTCGCATCTGTAGCTTCGACACAGGTTTCCGAACCACGATCATGATGGCAAACTTTTTCTTCCACGAGCGTGACAGTTTCTTTAGCCGGCACTCGAAGAACTAGATCCTCTTCGTCCACGAGTTCACTCATCAACATCATGTCACCATCATCTCCTTGTTGGGCTATCAGTGCCTTCTGCTTCGGTGCTTCCTCGCAGTCAGCCTTGAAGTGGCCGAGGAGACCACAGTTATAACACCTCACTTTCCTGATGTCAAACTTTCTCCTCGGTGGTGGTGCAGCCTCATTATCTGAGTCATCGTCCGAGTCAGCGAAGTTCTTTCTCGCCGAACGCTGCTTTCCCTTCTTCTTGCTGCTGCTCCTGGATCCGCCTTGCTTTTCTAGGGCGTCCCACTGCGCCTTCGTGAGCATCACAAGCTCGTCGTTCCTCCCGTCCCCAAGACTGTACCGCATACGCTCATCATGAGCCTTGTACCGTCCGACAAGATCGTCGATGGAGAGAGTCGCGAGATCGATGCACTGCTCGATCGCCGTGACAATTTGCAGGTACCGGGGAGGGGCCGCACGCAAGAACCGACGGACAACCGAGGCCTCCATGAGGTTTTCTCCAAGCGCGCGGATCCGATTGACGAGAGTAGCCACCCGTGAAGCGAACGCATCCACAGACTCATTATCGCCCATGACCAAAGTCTCGTAGTTCCTTAGGAGAGTTTGGAGATTGGCTCGCTTGACGCGGGTGTGTCCCTCGAACATGAGCTTCAAAGTATCCCACGCCTCCTTCGCCGTTTCTTTGGCGATTAGGTGTTGGAGGACATCCATCGGCATCACCGAGTAAATCGCCGACGCCGCCTGCCGATCCTTCCGGTGCTCGGCTCCCTCCTTCTTGAACGCGTCACCGCCTGGGTCGATCGCGTCCCATAGCTCGTTGGCGCGGAGACCACACTCCATGAGGGCCTTCCAGACCCCGAAGTTCTCGCGATCAAATCGTGGATACGACGAACTCGCCGGAGCAGCAAATACTTTAGCCGCACCGGAGTACTCCGCCAGCTGCTTGTTCTTCTCGTCGTCCGCCATGATCCTCCGTTACTAGAAGATCAACCTTACTCTAGATACCAATTATTGGCCCAGTCCACGCCATCGAGTACTTTCCGACGACTGGAGACGACTGACGACAAACAAAGCTCGCTGACGAACTCGATGATTTACTTTACGCCGAGATGCACCGTGGTACAAAGCTAATCTCTTAGCAATCAATCTATCTGGACGTGTATGTAGTACTAGTACGTACGAGCACCTCTAGTCGGGCTCTTAACTTAATCTAGCTAGCTCTCGTAGATAGCACAACACACAAGAATCGATTGTTTGATGGCCGCAGGCTCCTGTCGAGCCTGTTGACTTTGTATTGATTTTCTCACGGTTGTTTTGGTTACAAGGGGATACGTGACTATATATACTAGCTAAGCCAACTAGTAATAGTCCTACCCGGTGATTGACTTGGAAACCTACTCGGATACATGTACAAACACATGTACGTGAAGGACACGGACACATATTATCGTGTTTACTTCCAACACAAGCAAATGTACATGAGCAGTATCTTTTCAGCCTGAATCTTTGTAGTGGGTTTCTTGCAGCCTGAATCTTTGTAGTGGGTTTCTTGCACCAAATAATTAAAGTGAGGGCTTGTTGCACTAAGCACAGAACAGTGAACACAATGATTTCATACACAAGAGAAGCAGTAAGTGAAGCTAGTTTGGTTAAGCCAGGGCAGTTTACAGTGAAATTGTTTTGCCAATTAAGCAATCAGCTGCCCGGCAGTCGGCAGACTTGCAGCAGGAAAGGATCGTGTTGATGACGAGCAGCTGCAAGGGTCACGGACGAGACGTCATGTACCGTCTTGGCCATTGGCGACGAGGTCCTTCGACGTGGGCGTCATGTACTGAGAGCGAGAACAAGAGCAAACCATACAAAGGAGTTGGTCAGGCCGCCTGTGATGACATCTTGGCACGGCCGGTATGAACGTGGAGTCCGCTCCCTCGGCAGCATGGCCTGCAGCCGCCATGGACGAGCAGTCGGACCGGCTTGTGGCGACAAGATCCTTCGGCGCGGCCGCCATGGACGAGCAGTCGGACCGGCTCGGGATGGGTCTCACCTGCGTCGGCTGCCGGCCGCCGGCGAGCCAGCGACGGCGTCGTTCAACTTCAACGTGGTCGCCATGAACGAGACCGAGAGCAAGGAAACCTAAGTCGATGTGTACTTGACTACTTGTACGTGTATGTACCTGTTAGACTAGCGCAGCGTTCGTAGGATTGGAATCGGGATTAGAGCATCTCCAGCCGTTGGCTCTCTAGGAGGGGCAAATAATCGCTCCCTGGAGGCGCGCCGGCGCTAAACCGCGCACTGGGGGCGTGATGCCCCGGTCGCGGCGCCCACGGTTAGTCAAAAAAATCAAAAACGGCGCAAAAACGACTCAAATTTAACGCAAACATCGGCGAGTTTGTTCAAACTTAAACATATTTTACAAAAAAAAAACTTCCGCGGGCTACCCCCGCTGTCTCCCTTGCCGCCTGCCTCACCGCCCGCCCACGCGGTTTTACATGCCGAGGAGGCTGTAGAACCGCGTGTAGTCACCTCCGTCGTCGTCGTCGCCGCCCCCGCCTGCGCCTCCGTCGTCCCTGCTGCATCCCTCCCCCGGTTGGCGCGGCGGGTTGGACGGTCCGGGGGCGTCGTCGTCGCTGTCGAGGACCACGACGCCGTGCTCGTCCTCGCGCCCACGCTTGCGGACGGCGATATCCTCCAGGGCCCGGCGCTGCCGGACCATCTCGTCGCGGAGGTAGTCGTCCCGCGCCCACCGCAGGGCGTCCTCGTCGGAGATGCCGCGCCGGGCTATCTCCTCGTACTCCACGGGGAGGCCGGGCTCCGGCTTGGGCTCGACGAGGACGAAGCGGCCGGTGGGTGGGGAGGCGTTGGCGCCGATGCGGACGCCGGAGCTGCGCGTGCGGGCACTGACCGGCGTGCCCTGGGGCTCCGGCTTGACGGGGCGGAGGCAGGGCGAGCCGCCGGACGACGAGGAGGACCCCCCGGTCTCCATGCGCCTCGGGGTCCAGGAGCTTCCCCGGCGGCGTGAGAAGGACGGGGGAGCGGGGTACTCGAGGCGCGGCGTGTTGCCGCCCTCGATGTACTCGAGGACGGCCTCCAACGTGCGCCCGGGCACGCCCCACCACTGGCGCCGGCCATTGGAGTTGAGCCTGCCGGAGGGCACGACGCCGTTGGTTGCCTCGAGCTGCTCGGCGTGACGGCGGCGGAAGTAGGGCTCCCAGAGCGGGCTGTCGGGGACGTACCGTGGCTCCTCCCTCGCCGCCCGCGGCAGGGACGCGCGGATGCGTGCGATCTCCGCACGCCGCGCCGCCCCGGTGGGTGGTGGTGGCACCGGCACGCCGCCGGCGCTGATCCTCCAAGCCCCGGGCACCCGCATGTCCGGCGGGACCGGGTACTCGGCCTCGAAAAGGAGGCGAGCCTCATTCTCGTGGAGATGGCGGCGGCCGAAGCCGTTCGCCGCCGCGCCGTCGCCTGGGAAGCGCTCGGCCATGGGTTCTGGAGACGGCGAGAGAGGAGAGGGAGGAACGACGACGGCGAGAGAGCACGAGTCGCCGAGTGCGCTGGGGCGCGTCTTATATAGCCCGAGGCGCCGCCCCGTGTGCGAGCCGCCGTGAGCACGCGTGGCGGGCGAGGGAGGGCGAGGGACGCGCGTCATCCGGCCTTCACTGCGCCGCCCGTGAGCATCAATGGCGCAGGCTGACCGGCGCGGCAGCGCGACAGCTTTGGCATTGATTCACCGCGGGAAACGAGGCGATGAGGACGATGAAGGGGCGAGAAGAGGGTAGAGTCGCTGACGCGACGGGCCCGCGGCTGTTTCGTGCCAAAACAGTTCGCCCCGGCGCCCCCGGGCGCCCCCAGCGCGCCGGGTTCGGCCTGGATCCGCCGGCACTGTTTTCGGCCCAAGCCGGCGAAAATCGGGCTCCTGGAGGCGCGATTAGGCCGTTTTTCGGCGCCGGCGCGAAAAAAACGCCTGGGGAGACCTTCCTGTGGGCGCGGCTGGAGATGCCCTTAGCAGTTGGGATTGAAATTTTACACATAAGGAGGATTAGGTGCTTTGAGATCATAATTGCCACATGTCGTCCATCTGGATAAGTTTCATCTGATAGTCTATAAGACCCGGTCTCATAGAATTTTTTCCCGCTCCATATAGTAGTACCCGGAATCGAGCCGCAGGTTTCGGATTAAATTTCAGGATTGGTTATCCAGGTGGCACCTTAAGACTGGATTGCATAGCAGTTGCATCCGTTGATCCGTAGAATCATATACGCTCCGAGTCAGAATTTGCATGGCCGAGCCTGAAACTACACTAGAAAGGCTCCACACACACGTCTTAAGAAAAATGTGCATAGTTCTTGAGCTGGCAAACCTGTCGCCGAGTTGAGGAAATAAACAGAGTGCACTTGCTAACAGCACAGTGACACTTGATCCTACTCCAGCTGCACCCAAGCAACAAGAGCTAGGTGCATTCAAACTGTCCCATTATGAGGGAAAAAAGTGTACACTTACTAAAGTCTTCTACCTCCAGTCCGGGCTACATTCGCATGGACTAGAGCTATCTTTGCTAATCATGCATAAAGTTCAGAAACCTTTTTTTATTGTAGTGCTATTCTCTCTGCTGGTTGTTTCCCCGGCAGACAGGGTCACCTCTAATAAGCAAAAAAACGTAGATTGGTGCACTACGGTCTCTATTGGGTCAACTATTGTTGGAAATATGCCCTAGAGGCAATAATAAATTGGTTATTTCTTTGTTCATGATAATCGTTTATTATCCATGCTATAATTATATTGATAGGAAACTCAGATACATGTGTGGATACATAGACAACACCATGTCCCTAGTAAGCCTATAGTTGACTAGCTCGTTGATCAATTGATGGTTACGGTTTCCTGACCATGGACATTGGATGTCGTTGATAACGGGATCACATCATTAGGAGAATCATGTGATGGACAAGACCCAATCCTAAGCCTAGCACAAAGATCGTGTAGTTCGTATGCTAAAGCTTTTCTAATGTCAAGTATCATTTCCTTAGACCATGAGATTGTGCAACTCCCGGATACCGTAGGAATGCTTTGGGTGTGCCAAACGTCACAACGTAACTGGGTGGCTATAAAGGTACACTACGGGTATCTCCGAAAGTGTCTGTTGGGTTGGCACGAATCGAGACTGGGATTTGTCACTCCATGTGACGGAGAGGTATCTCTGGGCCCACTCGGTAGGACATCATCATATGCGCAATGTGACCAAGGAGTTGATCACGGGATGATGTGTTACGGAACGAGTAAAGAGACTTGCCGTAACGAGATTGAACAAGGTATCGGATACCGACGATCGAATCTCGGGCAAGTACAATTCCGCTAGACAAAGGGAATTGAATACGGGATTGATTGAATCCTCCACATCGTGGTTCATCCGATGAGATCATCGTGGAACATGTGGGAGCCAACATGGGTATCCAGATCCCGCTGTTGGTTATTGGTCGGAGGTGTCTCGGTCATGTCTGCATGGTTCCCGAACCCGTAGGGTCTACACACTTAAGGTTCGATGACGCTAGGGTTATAGGGAATAGATATACGTGGTTACCGAATGTTGTTCGGAGTCCCGGATGAGATCCCGGACATCACGAGGAGTTCCGGAATGGTCCGGAGGTAAAGATTTATATATGGAAAGTCCTATTTTGGTCACCGGAAAAGTTTCGGGTGCTATCGGTAACGTACCGGGACCACCGGGAGGGTCCCGGGGGTCCACCAGGTGGGGCTACCTGCCCCAGGGGGCTGCATGGGCCAAGTGTGAGAGGGGACCAGCCCCAGGTGGGCTGGTGCGCCCCCCACCAGGGCCCAAGGCGAAGAGAGAAGGGTAAAGGGGGAAACCCTAGGCTCAGATGGGCCTAAGGCCCACCTAGTGGTGCGCCCCCTCTCTCCCCCCTTGGCCGCCCCCTAGATGGGATCTAGGGCTGGCCGCCACCCCTAGGGGTGGAAACCTAGGTGGGGGCGCAGCCCCTCCCTTTCCCCTATATATAGTGGGGTTTTGGGCTGCCATACACACGAGAACATCTTCTTGTTGGCGCAGCCCTACCCCTCTCCCTCCTCGTCTCTTGCGGTGCTTGGCGAAGCCCTGCTGGAGTACCACGCTCCTCCACCACCACCACGCCGTCGTGCTGCTACTGGACGGAGTCTTCCCCAACCTCTCCCTCTCTCCTTGCTGGATCAAGGCATGGGAGACGTCACCGGGCTGCATGTGTGTTGAACGCGAAGGTGCCGTCCGTTCGGCACTAGGATCATCGGTGATTTGGATCACGGCGAGTACGACTCCATCAACCCCGTTCACTTGAACGCTTCCGCTTAGCAATCTACAAGGGTATGTAGATGCACTCTCCTTCCCCTCATTGCTAGATTACCTCATAGATTGATCTTGGTGATGCGTAGAAAATTTTGAATTTCTGCTACGATCCCCAACAGTGGCATCATGAGCTAGGTCTATGCGTAGTTTCTATGCACGAGTAGAACACAAAGTAGTTGTGGGCGTCGATTTTGTCAATTTACTTGCCGTTACTAGTCTTATCTTGATTCGGCGGCATTGTGGGATGAAGCGGCCCGGACCAACCTTACACGTACGCTTACGTGAGACCGGTTCCACCGACTGACATGCACTAGTTGCATAAGGTGGCTGGCGGGCGTCTGTCTCTCCCACTTTAGTCGGATCGGATTCGATGAAAAGGGTCCTTATGAAGGGTAAATAGAAATTGGCAATTCAAGTTGTGGTTTTGGCGTACGTAAGAAACGTTCTTGCTAGCAACCTATAGCAGCCACGTAAAAAAAACTTGCAACAACAATTAGAGGACGTCTAACTTGTTTTTGCAGCAAGTGTTTTGTGATGTGATATGGCCAAAGTTGTGATGAATGATGAATGATATATATGTGATGTATGAGATCATGTTCTTGTAATAGGAATCACGACTTGCATGTCGATGAGTATGACAACCGGCAGAAGCTATAGGAGTTGTCATTATTTGTTGTATGACCTGCGTGTCATTGAGAAACGCCATGTAGATTACTTTACTTTATTGCTAAACGTGTTAGCCATAGTAGTAGAAGTAATAGTTGGCGAGCAACTTCATGGAGACACGATGATGGAGATCATGATGATGGAGATCATGGTGTCATTGCCGGTGACGATGATGATCATGGAGCCCCGAAGATGGAGATCAAAAGGAGCAAAATGATGATGGCCATATCATGTCACTATTTGATTGCATGTGATGTTTATCATGTTTTTACATCTTATTTGCTTAGAACGATGGTAGCTTAAATAAGATGATCCCTCACTAAAATTTCAAGAAAAGTGTTCTCCCTAACTGTGCACCGTTGCGAAGGTTCGTCGTTTCGAAGCACCACGTGATGATCGGGTGTGATAGATTTTTATGTTCGAATACAACGGGTGTTGACGAGCCTAGCATGTACAGACATGGCCTCGTAACACATGCGAAACACTTAGGTTAACTTGACGAGCCTAGCATGTACAAACATGGCCTCGGAACACGGAGGACCGAAAGGTCGAACATGAGTCGTATAGAAGATGCGATCAACATGAGATGTTCACCGATGATGACTAGTCCGTCTCACGTGATGATCGGACACGGCCTAGTCGATTCGGATCATGTATCACTTAGATGACTAGAGGGATGTCTATCTGAGTGGGAGTTCATGAAATAATCAGATGAACTCAATTATCATGAACATAGTCAAAAGGACTTTGCAAATTATGTGTAGCTCACGCTTTAGTTCTACTGTTTTAGATATGTTCCTAAAGAAAATTTAGTTGAAAGTTGATAGTAGCAATTATGCGGACTGGATCCGTAAACAGAGGATTGTCCTCATTGCTGCGCAGAAGGATTATGTCCTTAATGCACCGCTCAGTGAGCTGACCCGCGAATGTCGGTTGTGGATGTTGCGAACATCTGACATACACGTTTTGATGACTACATGATAGTTCAGTGCGTAATTCTAAATGGTTTAGAATTGAGGCACCAAAGATGTTTTTGAAACATCGCAGAACATATGAGATGTTCCAAGGACTGAAATTGGGATTTCAGGCTAGTGCCCACGTCAAGAGGTATGAGACCTTTGAAAAGTTTCTTAAGCCTACACACTAAGGAGAAAAGCTCAATCATTGAGCATGTGCTCAGATTGTATGAGTACTACAATCGCTTGAATCGAGTGCGAGTTAATCTTCCATATGAGATAGTAATGGTTCTCCAAAGTCACTGCCACCAAGCTACTAGAGCTTCGTGATGAACTATAACATACCAGGGATAGATATGATCCTTGAGCTATTCGCGACACCGTGAAAGTAGAAATCAAAAGGGAGCATCAATTGTTGATGGTTAGTAAAACCACTAGTTTCAAGAAGGGCAAGGGCAAGAAAGGGATACTTCATGAAACAACAAATCAGTTGCTGCTCTAGTGAAGAAACCCAAAGTTGAACCCAAGCCCGAGACTAAGTGCTTCTGTAATAAGGGGAACGGTCACTGAAGCAGAACCACCCTAGATACTTGGTAGATGAGAAGGCTGACAAGGTTGACAGAAGTATGTATTGGACATATATTAAATGTGTACTTTACTAGTACTCCTAGTAGCAGCATGGTATTAGATACCGGTTCGGTTGCTAAGTGTTAGTAACTCGAAATAAAAGGCTACAGAATAAATGGAGACTAGCCAAAGGTGAGACGACGATAGGTGTTGGAAGAGTTTCCAAGGTTGATGTGATCAAACATCGCACGCTCCGTCTACCATCGGGGTTGGTGTTAAACCTAAATAATTGTTATTTGGTGTTTGCGTTGAGCATGGACATGATTAGATTATGTTCATCGCAATGTGGTTATTCATTTAAGGAGAATAATGCTTACTCTGTTTATTTGAATAATACCTTCAATGGTCTTGCACCTAAAATGAATGGTTTATTGAATCCCGATCGTAGTGATACACATGTTCATGCCAAAAGATATAAGATAGTAATGATAGTACCACATACTTGTGGCACTGCAATTTTAGTCACAATGGTATAAAACGCATGAAGAAGCTCCATGTTGATGGATCTTTGGACTCGCTTGATTTTTAATCACTTGAGACATGCAAATCATACCACATGAGCAAGATGACTGAAATGCCTCGTTTTCAGTAAGATGGAACAAGAAAGCAACTTGTTGGAAGTAATACATCTTGATGTGTGCAGTCCAATGAGTGCTGAGGCATGTAGGGATATCGTTATATTCTTACTTCACAGATGATTTGAGCAGATGCTGAGTATATTTACTTGATGAATCACGAGTCTGAATTATTGAAAGGTTCAAGTAATTTCAGGGTGAAGTTGAAGATCGTCGTGACAAGAGGATAAAATATCTATGATATGATCATAGAGATGAATATCTGAATTACGAGTTTGGCACAGAATTAAGACATTGTGGAAATTGTTTCACAACTAATACAGTCTGGAACACCATAGTGTGATGGTGTGTCCGAACATCATAACTGCACCCTATTGGATATGATGCATACCATGATGTCTCTTATCGAATTACCACGATAGTTTATGGGTTAGGCATTAGAGACAACCACATTCACTATAAATAGGGCACCACGTAATTCCGATGAGATGACACCGTATGAACTATGGTTTAGAGAAACCTAAGCTGTCATTTCTTAAAAGTTTGGGGCTGTGACGCTTATGTGAAAAAGTTTCAGGCTGATAAGCTCGAACCCAAAGCGGATAAATGCATCTTCATAGGACACCCAAAACAGTTGGGTATACCTCCTGTCTCAGATCCGAAAGCAATAGGGATTGTTTCTCGAATCAGGTCCTTTCTCGAGGAAAAGTTTCTCTCGAAAGAATTGAGTGGGAGGAAGATAGAACTTGATAAGGTTGTTGAACCTTTACTTCAACCAGAGAGTAGCGCAGCACAGGAAAAATGTTTCTGTGGCACCTGCTTCAGTTGAAGAGAAAGCTAATGATGATGATCATGGAGCTTCAGATCAAGTTACTATCGAACCTCATGGGTTGACAAGGGTGTGTACAACTTCTAAGTGGTAACCCTATCTTAAAGGTCAAGTTGTTGGACAACGATGAACCTATGAGCTATGGAGAAGCGATGGTGGGCCCGGATTCCGAAAATTGGCTCGAGGCCATAAAATCCAAGAGAGGATCCATGTATGAAAACAAAATGTAGACTTTGGAAGAACTACTTGATGGTCGTAAGGCTGTTAGGTACATGTGGATATTAAGAAGAAGACGGATGTGGACGGTAATGTCATCGTCTATGAAGCTCGACTTGTGGCGAAGAGTTTTTTCACAAGTTCAAGCAGTTGACTACGATGAGATTTTCTCATCCGTAGCGACGCTTAAGTCCGTCGGAATCATGTTAGCATAAGCTGCATTTATGAAATCTGGCAGATGGATGTCAAAACAAGTTTCCTTACCAGTTTTCGTAAGGAAAGGTTGTATGTGATACAATCAGAAAGGTTTTGTCGATCCTAAGGATGCTAAAAGGTATGCTAGCTCCAGCAATCCTTCCATGGACTAGAGCAATCATCTTGGAGTCGGAATATATACTTTGATGGAGTAATCAAAGTTTATGGGTTTATACAAAGTTTGTTAGAAACTTGTATTTACAATAAAGTGAGTGGGAGCACTACAACATTTCTGATAAATATATGTGGATGACATATTGTTGATCCGAAATGATGTAGAATTTCTGAAAAGCATATAGGGTTATTTGAAAGGTGTTTTTCAATGGAAAACCTGGATTAAGCTATTTGAACATTGAGCATCAAGATCTATAAGGATAGATAAAAATGCTTAATGGTACTTTCAAATGAGCACATACCTTGACATGATCTTGAAGGTGTTCAAGATGGATCAGCCAAAGAAGGAGTTCTTGCCTGAGTTGTAAGGTATGAAGTTAAGACTTAAAGCTCGACCACGGCAGAAGAAAGAGGAAGGACGAAGGTCGTCCCCTATGCTTTTGCCATAGGCTCTATACGGTATGCCATGCTGAGTACTGCACCTGATGTGTGCCTTGCCACATGTCTGGCAAGAGGGTACAAAGGTGATCTAGGAGTAGATCACCAGATAGCGGTCAAAATTATCCTTAGAGGAATAAGGATATGTTTCTCGGTTATGGAGGTGATAAAGAGTTCGACGTAAAGAGTTACGTCGATGCAAGCTTAACACCTATCCGGATAGCTCTGAGTAGAGATACCAGATACGTATAATGGAGCAACAATTTAGAATAGCTCCAAGTAGAACCGTTATTTGAAATGGCTCCAAATATAGCGTAGAGATTTGCAAAGTACATACGGATCTGAATGTGACAGACCCATAGACTACAACCTCTCTCACAAGTAACATGATCAAACCCAGAACTCATTGAGTGTTAATCACATAGTGATGTGAACTAGATTATTGAACTCTAGTAAACTCTTTGGATGTTGGTCACATGGCGATGTGACCTGTGAATGTTAATCACATGGCGATGTGAACTAGATTATTGACTCTAGTGCAAGTGGGAGACTGTTGGAAATATGCCCTAGAGGCAATAATAAATTGGTTATTTCCTTGTTCATGATAATCGTTTATTATCCATGCTATAATTGTATTGATAGGAAACTCAGATACATGTGTGGATACATAGACAACACCATGTCCCTAGTAAGCCTCTAGTTGACTAGCTCGTTGATCAATTGATGGTTACGGTTTCCTGACCATGGACATTGGATGTCGTTGATAACGGGATCACATCATTAGGAGAATCATGTGATGGACAAGACCCAATCCTAAGCCTAGCACAAAGATCGTGTAGTTCGTATGCTAAAGCTTTTCTAATGTCAAGTATCATTTCCTTAGACCATGAGATTGTGCAACTCCCGGATACCGTAGGAATGCTTTGGGTGTGCCAAACGTCACAACGTAACTGGGTGGCTATAAAGGTACACTACGGGTATCTCTGAAAGTGTCTGTTGGGTTGGCACGAATCGAGACTGGGATTTGTCACTCCATGTGACGGAGAGGTATCTCTGGGCCCACTCGGTAGGACATCATCATATGCGCAATGTGACCAAGGAGTTGATCACGGGATGATGTGTTACGGAACGAGTAAAGAGACTGGCCGTAACGAGATTGAACAAGGTATCGGATACCGACGATCGAATCTCGGGCAAGTACAATACCGCTAGACAAAGGGAATTGAATACGGGATTGATTGAATCCTCCACATCGTGGTTCATCCGATGAGATCATCGTGGAACATGTGGGAGCCAACATGGGTATCCAGATCCCGCTGTTGGTTATTGGCCGGAGAGGTGTCTCGGTCATGTCTGCATGGTTCCCGAACCCGTAGGGTCTACACACTTAAGGTTCGATGACGCTAGGGTTATAGGGAATAGATATATGTGGTTACCGAATGTTGTTCGGAGTCCCGGATGAGATCCCGAACATCACGAGGAGTTCCGGAATGGTCCGGAGGTAAAGATTTATATATGGAAAGTCCTATTTTGGTCACCGGAAAAGTTTCGGGTGCTATCGGTAACGTACCGGGACCACCGGGAGGGTCCCGGGGGTCCACCAGGTGGGGCTACCTGCCCCAGAGGGCTGCATGGGCCAAGTGTGAGAGGGGACCAGCCCCAGGTGGGCTGGTGCGCCCCCCCACCAGGACCCAAGGCGAAGAGAGAAGGGTAAAGGGGGAAACCCTAGGCTCAGATGGGCCTAAGGCCCACCTAGTGGTGCGCCCCCTCTCTCCCCCCTTGGCCGCCCCCCTAGATGGGATCTAGGGCTGGCCGCCACCCCTAGGGGTGGAAACCTAGGTGGGGGCGCAGCCCCTCCTTTCCCCTATATATATAGTGGGGTTTTGGGCTGCCATACACATGAGAACATCTCCTTCTTGGCGCAGCCCTACCCCTCTCCCTCCTCTTCTCTTGCGGTGGTTGGCGAAGCCCTGCTGGAGTACCACGCTCCTCCACCACCACCACGCCGTCGTGCTGCTGCTGGATGGAGTCTTCCCCAACCTTTCCATCTCTCCTTGCTGGATCAAGGCATGGGAGACGTCACCGGGCTGCATGTGTGTTGAACGCGGAGGTGGCGTCCGTTCGGCACTAGGATCATCGGTGATTTGGATCACGCCGAGTACGACTCCATCAACCCCGTTCACTTGAACGCTTCCGCTTAGCGATCTACAAGGGTATGTAGATGCACTCTCCTTCCCCTCGTTGCTAGATTACTCCATAGATTGATCTTGGTGATGCGTAGAAAATTTTGAATTTCTGCTATGATCCCCCAAAACTATTACATTTTCCTTCCGGACACACATAATTTTGACTACCTTGAGATGCGCGACAACAGTGATTATTCCCTTGAGTTGTAAACTTGCGCTCTTGAGTTACAGCTTTTATCTGGTATGAGATATTTCTGCAGCAAACATAATGCTTTCCTGAAGTCAACAAAAGGCACATGGCAGCTTCAAAGACAAAAAACTATCATACTTGAAAATTGAAATGCCCCACGAGTTCAGAATCAAGCTGAAGCGTAAGCGTCTCTAGAATTGGTGAATACTGGAGAACCCAACCGAAGTCACAAGCCACACACCAGTCATTGAGCAACAACGTTTTCAACTTGCTAAACATAGGGAGAAAATATAAACTGGACAAAGTGAAGAGGGTTTAGCAAGTCCCTGGCCTGCTCCGAAATACAACTCAAGCATTGCATAAATTTAAATGGCTCACAGAGTAATCTCAACCATACATGTTTCAAGTAGTATCAATAACTAAAAGAGTACCAACTACCAAGTACCGGCATACATAATGTAATTCTCACAAACAAACTGTAGGGTGTTTGTAATCATTCCGACAACACATTACATGGTACATGCACCACATGATCCGTCATCACAGTCACACGCATCCTTAGTCTCACATGATCCGTCATCAGAGTCACACTCGTCGTCGATCTCGCCAGGCGTAACAACTGATGCTACCAATGATGGCATGCTATCAAGCAAAGGAATCAAACCTTCCATTGCAGTCAGCTTCAAGATAATGAGGTTCGGGGCAGAAATACGAGTCCGGTAATCACTACCAAAGCATCCGTCGTGGATGTTAAGATGCTGCAATGGAAGGCACAGGATAGCATCCACGAAGATGTCGCAACCTGACATCTCCAACTCCTCTAGCACATGGCAGCTCGACAAATCCAGAGAGCATCCTGAGAAGGTCATGCGGCTGAACCGTAACCTCTTCAAGTGCGAGGAGACGAGAGTCATGTTGGCCGCATGGCAGACAAAGGAGATTCGAAGCTCCCGAGCTTGGCACGACACAGCATGCTGGACCCACGGTTCGATTATTCCTCGAAACGTCTTACCGGACCAATCCATTCCCCAGCTATGGGAACTGATGTCACACACACGTGCTGGAGCCTTTCGTGCCGTGGCAGGTGTCGGGGTCGTCGATGCGGAGCGCGGGCACGGACTTCCAGAGGGTGCGCCAGCGCCGGGCGAGCACGCACGTCCGCACGGCCTCGCGGGAAGCCAGGAACGACATCACGTGTAGGAGGAGCTCGTCCAGGAGGGCGCCGAGGCGGTCCTCACCACCGGCCACAGCCGTTTCCACGCTTTCGTCATCATCAACCTTCTCAGACATTCCGTCGAACGCGTGGCCTGCGCCGAAGCCGTGGAGTTGTTAGGCGCAGAGTGAGTCGGTGAGGGAGACAAAGAATCCATGATTATCACTGGATCAGCTCGCCTGTAGCCGCCGGCGAAAGGCATCGGCGACGGTGCTTGCTTCTCAAGGCAAAGCAAGACATCATGACATGAGCCCTCCCTCAGGCCATCTCACTCTGTCAGTTTGTCTGTGGGAGAGGAAGACCAATAGTATAGGTCTACACCAGCCAGCGTCTTCTCTATTTATATTAGTGTTAGCCCTATACAGCACGTACTGTACATCTAATAATCAGATCAATGCTATTTGATTGATACAGCTAAGCCTAGGATACTGTATATACACTAACTAGTGATTACACCAGAGCATTTACCGGATATTAACTGTAGGAGTATATGCCAGGAGAAATTCTCGCCAGCAACAGCGATGGAAGGAGTTTATTGCCTCAACCAGCATCACGGGAAGATATCTAATGCACCGGAGCATTTGGTGCACTAATGCACCTGATCTCTGTGACATTCTTTAGAAGAATTAGAAAATAACTTTTTAAGGACGTAATAAGCATTAAAAAATTGAGGAGTACCATTGACACAAATTTTTAGATCCAAATTCAAAAAACATATCTTGAAACAAAAAATACAAATCACGATGTGAACAATAGCTAATGCAATATGGACGTAGCTATTCTCAGCTCGAGCTCAAATGAGTGGGAAGTTTAGGTTAGGAAGGTGCGGTATCTTTTTTTTTTGCGGGAAGGAAGGTGCGGTATCTGATACCATGTTAGAAAGATAGGCAATATTCAAAGGAACAATGAAAGTTTTGGGAGATTCAGAAGCCACAGACAAACTGAAATTCCCAAGAAATAATGACCAATGAAAAATAGAAGAAATACATCAATTGTAAAACATCAAGAAAATTGGAAATATTCAAACATAAAGATTTGAGAATTTTGGAAGTAGTAGACAAATTACTGGAAAATCCCCAAGATTAATATATCAAGCAAAGAAAGAAGTTTAGTAATATTCTTGAAAAAAATGTTTTTATTTAATAATGTAGCAGCTAGTCCTTAATGTAACCTTTCCTAGTTGAAAAGTGCTCAAATCATGAATCATGTCCATAGCTCAGATCGTCTACGGATCTCCAGCTATATATATGAAAGTAAAATAGTTCAACCCAATCAGCAATTAGATTAGCGCATATTCTCCACCCCGTGAAAGTCCCTTGTATTTGTCCGTGAATGTAGTATTATTGGTCTTTCGTGTGTTCTTATATATTTCGTGTTTTTGATTATCATTAGTGGCGGCATAGTTGAGTGGTAACCAGTGTAATCACAAGGAATAGGTTACGAGTTTGATTCCTGGTGCAAACTTGCTCCCTTTCTCAGGATTTTTATGCCGCGAGGCTCTGAAATAGCTAGTGTCCTCGCGCCCAGTGAGTCGACCCAGCGTGTCATATCGACGCGCTCAACCGTACGCAGGCCGCGTATCGAGGTCTCGGCACAGTGAGGTATTTTAAAAAAGACCATCTCGCCATTTATTTTGAAGGGGTATGAGTTAATCTCGACCATCTATTTGTTTAGGGGGTGTACCAAAGTAGAAGTGATGGGTGCACGACGTTGACCTGAGCTACATTGTCAATGTAAACTGGTTGATTGGTGGGACGTGATAATGATGTATTCTGGTGGGCATTCTAGTTTTTCAAATCATTTTTTGTCATGAGTTTTCCGGTCTAGCGGACCGAAATGAAATTAATCAAGAAGAACCCTTGTGGTTGTGGTTTCGCTTGACCGTGTGGTGTGTGCGGCAGCTGTTTCTCATGGTGTCCATCCTATTGAGCATGTAACAAGTCAGTAATTTTTTTATTACAGAAACATTGAGTAAACAAGAATAGCCAGTCGACTGATTTTTTTCTTTTTGCAAAAACTTGTATTACTTGAATTCAAGTGTTACAATCACGACATATGATGTCAATGACTTCCTCTGGACCAGATCGAAGCCACACATTTGAACTTGTGATCTCCCAAAGTTGGCCATAAAATGACTAGCTCGGTTTTAACTACGCCGTATATGAGTAATACAAGAACTACATCCCTCTAGATTATCCTTGATCTCCTTTACTAAAAGGGGGATGCTACGCGTCGGCCGGCGAATCTTTTTGAAAGATCCGTCGCCTCGCGAGCCGTCAGATGTGACAAAATCAAGAGGCTGGACGTCTTTCTCTTCTTTGCAACAATGATCTTGTTGCCGAAACACTTGTAATAGAGTTTGTGTTGCGGAATTTTTTGCAGCATAGATTGTGTTGCGAGATTTGTTTTTGCAGCATAGGGTGTGTTGCAAGATTTTTTTTCCTTTTCAGTCTTCACTTTTTTTGCAACAAAAGTATTGTTGAGAAAAACTTTACAACTAAGGTGATGATGCATATTTTTTCTTTGTCTTCATCTCTATATGGTGTTACAGAAGAAAGTTTTGCAACATGATTGATGTTGCAGAAATCTTTCTTGCAACAGACTGGATGTTGGAAAACAAAACACCACCGTCGCTCGGCGCGAGCCCGCCGGATGGTGGTCGCGCCGCCGCTGGCGAGCGCCGGACCACGAGGCTGGACGTCTTTCTCTTTTCAGTCTTCACGAGGTGCTGACAATTGTGGGTGGTTGGTTACGAGGGGGTGGTCACTACCGGAATCGCACCCTATGCCGACGGCCAGGGCCGTCGGCATAGCCCTGAATGGCCGTCGGGACAGGCCTATGCCGACGGCCCCCGTCGGCATAGGGCCGTCGGCAACATATCCGTCGGTGTAGCCAGGAAGGCCGTCGGCATAGAAAGGCCGTCGGCATAGGCCCTATCCCGACGGTGTCCGTACATCTATGCCGACGGCCCCCGGCCGTCGGCAACGTTATCACCTAACGGCGGCCGCCGTCAAGTGCTGACCAACGCTTGCTCGCCACGTGGCAGGTCTATGCCGACGGTCTAGCCGTCGGCATAGTTTCAAACTAAGCCGACGGCTAGGCCGTCGGCATAGACGTGCCACGTGGCGAGCAGGCGTCACCCCTGGGGCGGGTCTATGACGATGGCCTAGCTGTCGGCTTAGTTTGAAACTATGCCGAGCCGTCGGCATAGACCTGCCACATGGCAGCCACTGGGAGCTCCTGGAGCAGGCCTATGCCGACGGCTTAGCCGTCGGCTTAGTTTGAAACTGTCGGCATAGACCTGCCACGTGGCAGCCACTGGGAGCTCACGGCAGCTCTATGCCGACGGCCTAGCCGTCGGCATAGTTTCTGTCTGTTTTTTTTTCTTTTTTCTGTTTTGTTTCAGCTCAATTCATTTGAATATATACATCATCACACAACAAATATATGCATCACATAACAGCTGGCCCAGCAGCATCACACAACAAATTCATCATCACACATCATAAGAAGCATCGCAAAGCATAAACATATAAGTATCATCACCACCAAGCATAAGAATCTCACAAACAATAATAAGAAACATCACAAGCATATAAGTATCATCACCACCAAGACCGCCACAATGTGATCCAAAGGCTTAAGCACCAGGACGTCGAGCACCACGGAGGTCGTCACCGCCAAGACCGCCGAAGCCCAGGTCGTCACTACTAGCGGCAGCGCTACCGCCAAGACCGCCGAAGCCCAGGTCGTCACTACTAGCGGCAGCGCTACCGCCAAGACCGCCTCCACCTCCGCCTCCGCCTCCGTGGATCGGAGTGGTCGGGCTCCGTGTCTCCGGAGTGCTGCGAAGACCACCGCCAACGGTAGATCCACCTGTTCCCTGGATGTTGAAAAGACATATGCACGGGATATATGACCGTGTTGAAAGGCATGACATGCTTTGGGTGAATAGATTGGGGATGAACTAACTGGCGAGGGGCCAGCGTTCTGTGCCACAAACTCCTCAAAGCTCATCAGCACTGGTTGTGCTGGAGGGCATTGTGCTGGAGGGAACTGAGGACACCTGCCGGCCGCCATATCCTGAAAAGCCTACTGTATCTGGCTATCCCTCTGCACTTGGTGTTCATAAAGCCTCTGATGCCACGCCATGGTCTCCTGGCGTGTGTACTCCATGTAGGCCTACGGTATGACATGATGGAACTCATAAAACTACTAAATGCGGAAAATGAAGTGAGAAATGAAGATAAGAGGGAAAATACTTACAGATTGTTGCTCCTGAAAGAGGGACTGTGTACTAGTCACTGGCTGGCTCGTGCGCTGGCTCAGGCTCGGGTCGATCCGACGAAGCTGTGTGTAGGAGATACTAGGAGTGATCACAGCATCGAGAACCGCCTCCCGACCGTGCTCCTTGGGCCCCATCCTCACCACCGCCATGTCGTCCAGAGGCGCCGCAATGGGGTCAGGTGTGTCAGGATGTAACTTCAGATACGCTTCGGAGTAGGCCTTCTTCCTCCCCGCGTTCTTCTTGCCGTAGTACTTGGGCTCGCCAGGCTTGGGGTCCTTCCGCGTATGGGCGATCTCCCACGCCTGCATGTGTGAGAGCGGCCGCTTCAGTTTCTCCTCCTGCACCACCAAACAGAGGTTAGTCATACATAAGAAAGTTATGGTAAATAGAAGAAGAAGAATGTTTAATGGGGTTAGTCATACATTAACTGCCTTGTGGAGATAGTGGTTTCGGTTTCCCTGAGCATGTACTCCCTCCGTCCCTCGGTTAGCCTTATTTTTGGTTCTCATAGCCGCCCAGGCTCCAGCCTCATCACACCAAAGATCCACCAATGCCGCCCAGGACTCGTCTTTTCCATAACACCAATTTGGACACACCTACATAATAAAAGCATAATGGCATGTAGGTGTGTCCAAATTGGTGTTAAGGAAGCATAAAGCATAAAGCATAATGTACCACAAGGTAATGAAAGCATAATGAAAGCATAATATATGAAAGCATAATGAAAAATCTTTTATACTTACCGCCAAGAACTCGGGCCTCTCCAAGGTAATGCCCATCCTCCGCGCTTCTTCCTTGGTCATCTTCACACCAAGATAGTCGTGGTAGTATGTGGAGATGGCCACATAGCGCACCTCGTACTGCATCTGGCAGGCCTTCTTCTTGCATTGGCGCAACACGATCTGGTCCGCTCTAGCCCTGTGCTCCGGAAGAACTCGATAGAATTTCTACAATCATGCATGAAAAAAGAATGGAAGAAGCCATGAGTTAAATCATTCATGAAACTAGAATGGACTTGTGCTTCTGAAGAGAACTCACCCAGAAAGTAGTGATCACGGCCTTGGCATGGGTCTCATGGTCCGCGTGGCGGGCCGCTTCCCAGTGGTCCCAGCTCGTGGCCAAAACCCGACGGTCCGGCTGCCTGACTGGATCAGGACAGTACAACCCCGGCCAATATAACTTCAGCAAGACGGTGATGAGGCCGTTGGGAATACGGACCCCTTTAGAATATATCCAGTTGCTGCAAAAGAATGAACTGTTAGCATGTGACAAGAAAAATAAATAACAACCGGAATAAGCATGTGACAAGCAAAATAATGAACCACTTACTCTTTTCCCGTGGGCTCAATGAGCCACTTCGGCTCCTCAGTAGCAGGAACCTGCTTTGGTAGCTTTGCGTTGCCACGCAGCCACCCCTTCTTGTCAACCCCCTTCCCGTCACCACCATCATCCCCGCCACCACCCTCCTCCTCGCCTGCCTCCCCCTCCCCAACCTCCTCCCCAACCTCCTCCTCCTCCTCCTCCTCCTCCTCGCCTCCCTCCTCCTCCACCTCCTCCTCCTCCTCCTCCTCCACCACCACCTCCTACTCCTCCTCCTCCTCCTCCTCCTCCCTAGAGTGTACCTCACTAGAGGAGGGTACCTCACTAGAGGAGGGCCTCGAAGACAACACCCCTAAGTCGGTGAGGGTGCGCTCTTTCTGGCCGCGCCCCCCTGTAGTGGCTCTCCCCCCAGCACCTCGTCCTCTAGAGGCTCCCCCCCGCCCCCTCCTCCTCTAGGGGCACCTCTCCCTCGACCTCCCTGTGAGGAGTCATCGTCAAGTAGCCGAGGGGGAGGATTACGTGCTCGACCACTCCGACTAGGCAGTCCGACGACCTTGCGTAGGAAACCCACGCCATCGGCCTTCCCCTTGCCCATGTTCCACGAACCTGCATTGAAAAGAGAAAAAGCAATTATTAAATTAATGAAATGAAGGAAAAGGCATGATAATAAACACATTAATAAAAATGCATAAAAAGGCATATTCCTAAACTATAGAAAAAAAATACTTAAAACGTACATCTGCTAGAACCCATATGAATCATCACTGTTGTAACCTCTTTCTCGGTCCGTCTCATCATCACTATCAATCATATCATCTTCGTTGTCCGACGGAGGTGGAGGCTCTTCCTCGTCGTCAGCGTCTTCGTTTAACTTTTCTAGCATAAGTATGTCATTTTCATTGACAATGGTCTCACCATCATTCCGTGCTTCGTCGACGTTTGGGTCCACATCATCATCACCCAATGGTCTAGCGTCATCGTTTCTAACCACATCATCATCATCATCATCATCAGGTTGCTCTTGATAGAATACTCCCTCGTATGTCATGGGGTTAATGTTGTAGTAATCGTCTTTATTCGGGTCTGGTAGCTTACCATGTGGCGACACCTTGAACACAACTTCCCAACCCTTTAGATACACTTTCTGGCATGGGTAAGGCAGATAATATACTTGTGTAGCTTGGGTAGCCGCAATGAAGAGATCGGCTCCGGCATAGACGGTTGATGGTTTAACTTCGACCAAACCAATGGAAGGCGTATGTTTTACCCCCTCCCGCGGATCGAACCATCGGCATTTGAACACAGGCAGACTTAGGTTCTCACGCCCCTGGCGGAATTTAACCTCGTATATATTTTGTACCCTTCCGTAGTAGTCTACTGAATTTTGACCGGGGGTGTACACTCCAGTATTTATAGTTTTGGGATCGGGGTGGCTGTTTTGGTGCTCCTCTGTATGGAAGCGATACCCATTCACATCATACTTTTTACATGTCATGACGGCAGGGTCAAAACCCATGGAAACCCATCTCAATTCATCATCCATAGATATGTTCGGATATTTTCCCTACAAGTATAATGGAAATTGTTGCGTGCATTAGTTCGGTTAACTAATAAATGTTGAAGTAGGTATTTAATAGGGGTGTGTGGAAAATTACTTTGTCCATGAACCAAGCAACAAAATTTTTACGTCCAGGGTTTCCATGACGGAGAAGAGTAAGTGCCTCCGCCTCAGTAGGAGGATTCACTCCCGTCCATTCCTCTTGAACGAAATCACTAAAAAAAGATAAGCGGTGTTAGACCGGGACTAAGTGAACATGAAACATGATGATGTGGAAGACATAAAGGAATGGTGTAGTGGTATTACCTCATCCACACTTCCTCAACTTCCTTGATGTTGTGCAAGATATAGAACATGAGGTCCTCCCACTCTTGTCGTGGCATGTTATAAGATTTCGAGGCCCCAGCCCTCCCACCTTGCGCGTTGAATAGATCGAGTCTGGTTGATACTTGGGCTCTTCTATATTGTATCGAGGCACCTTGTTATGCAGATGGGGAACGTGGTCTGGATAGTATGATGTCCTGAGGTCTGACACCTCCTCTAGGATAACTGCCTCAGCTATGGAAGCTTCAATCTTAGCTTTGTTTCCACATTTCCGTCGGAGATGCTTCTTCTGCCTCTCAGGGCCGTACTGCCAGCGATTTTGCACAGGGCCCCCCAACAATACCTCGTTCGCGAGGTGCAGAATGAGATGTGTCATCGGAGTAAAGAAGCCTGGCGGAAAGATCTTCTCTAGCTTGACTATCAACTCCGGTGCCTTCTTATGCAATTTTTCAATCACCTCTTTACTTACTTCTTTAGCACAGAGCGTGCGGAAGAAATGGCTAAGCTCGGCAAGCACTCGCCAGACATGCTCGGGGACATAGCCTCGAACCATCACCGACATTATCCGCTCAATCCATACATGGTAGTCATGACTCTTCAGGCCGGTCACTTTGCCTGTTGAAAGATTGACTCCCTTACTTATATTCGATGCATAACCATCGGTGAACTTCAAAATTTGTTTCAGCCAGATAAGTACTTCTTTTTTTTTCTGGCGGTTTAAGGACAAAGTCAGCATCTGGCATGAACCAGTTTTTTCGACCGACTGTGGGAGGCTTCATGTTCAGGCGTGGTCTATCACAAATTCTCTGTTGATCGGCTCTAGATTTTACATTATCCTTCGTCTTATCAGGAATGTTGAGGATCGTGTGGAAAAGGGACTCTGCCACATTCTTTTCGGTGTGCATCACATCAATATTGTAAGGAAGTTTGAGGTCCTTGAAATAGGGAAGCTGCGAGAAGGGGGTAATGTGCGTCCAGTTGTGCGTCTCACCATATCCCTCGAAGCCTTTGGCTTTGGCTTTGGCTTTGCCTTTGACTTTAGGCTTGAGAGCTTTTAGCTGAGCAAGAACATCTGCCCCCGAAAATGTTGGAATCTCGGTTACTTCATGAACAACCCGGCCTTTCGTGAAGTTCTTCTTGTCTTCCCTGTCTGGATGGTCTGGAGGGAGGAACTGTCGATGCAGGTCAAAGGCTACATACTTGCCACCCTTACTCAGCCAAATCATTCGCAGAGCCTGCATGCACACTGGGCATGGCATCTTACCACTTGTACACCATCCGCAGAATAGAGCATAGCCGGGAAAGTCATGCATGCAATAGTGCAACCAAACTTTCATCAAGAAATTTCTCTGCAGATCCTGGTCGTATGTCAACCTCGGAAAGTACCAAGAATGGTGCAAAGCATTCACAAGCGGCTGCATAAACACACCCAATTGCTTCCCCGGGTAGTCAGGCCCCGGAATGATGAGCGACAAGAACATGGTCTTCCGTTGCATTAGGGCACTGGGAGGAAGATTGAGCGGAATTACAAACACAGGCCAGCAGCTGTATGGATTGGACGACATACCATATGGATTCAACCCATCACCTGATATGGCTATTCTGACATTCCCAGCCTCGGCTGCTTCCTCGGGGTATTGTTCATCGAATGACTTCCATGCTTCCCCTCCCGATGGATGTATGATTTTTTTTGGATTGTACCTTATACCTTCCTTGTTCCACTTCATCATTTTGGCAGACTCCTTCGTGATGAAAAGGCGCTGCAGTCTTTTTATAAAATCAAGATACCGAAGAACCTTAACGGGGATGGTTAGCTGCTTTTTCTCACCATCCTCACCGACCACCTCAATGTACCGAGACGAACCGCACTTCCTATAGTACTTGTCATCCGCATACTCGTGCCTAAACAAAAGGCAATTCTTCGGGCAAACATCTATTTTCTCATAATCCATAGAGAGTGCCTTCATGATTTTCTTTGTATCATACATGCTTTTCGGCAGTTCATGACCCTCAGGGAGGCTGTTAGCCCATACTCCCAGGAATGCTTCGAAGCATTTCTGGCTACAGCCGTACTCAGCCTTGACTGCAATCAGTTGCGAGATGGCATCCAGCTGAGATATTTTCGCACCCGCATAAAGAGGTTTCTTCGACGAGGCCAAGACCTCCAAGAAGGCCTTTGCGGTTGCCTCCGGCTCCTCCGGTTCATTCTCTGAAGGTGTCGGATTTGCCGTTTCTGCAACAATGACATCATCTAGCATGTCCCTGACCCCGTCGTCCTCATATCCATCGATGCGTTGTCGCATCACCTCCTCTCTTGATGAGGACATGGCTACCACAGTTACACCCATATCCCCTGTTGTTTTACCTCTTGGAACAGTTGCTAGAGCTCAGATACGCCAATTAAATTATCAGGTACTTTCGTTTCTTGGTAATGTTTCTAGTGTTCATGAGAATATGATGCTGCCTAACTTAGATACATTTGTGTTGCTTGCAATTGAAGGGCCTAGCACGGACAAGAAGGATGAACATTGGAGCATGGTCAAGCACGGAGATGAAGGTGCGTGCAAAGAGAACAAGAACAGAGGTTCAAGTGGAGATTTCCGAACTTTGAAGCCACCATGATGACATACAAGAAGATGGAAGAAATATACAAGATGGCCTTTCATTAATTTCCTCCATAGCTTATTATTGGTGTCGCGCCACCTTATTTTGGGCCAGGCCCATGTAATCTATTTTTAGAGTCCATATTATAGGGTAAACGACTTAGGAGGTGTTTTAGTCCCACCTTGCCAAGGGTGGACAAAATCCCCTCTCTTTTCCCTATATATATATAGCCCTTAAGGCTTCGTTTAGACTTGGGATTTGTTTAGTTAAAAGTTAGCCATTGCAACTTCGTGTACTTCGTTTGTGTCCAACGACCAGACCAAGACCGCTTCCGGATCCCCACCATTATCAATACTTCATATATATTTGCGATATTCAGATTGCTTTATCATATTCTTGCTCGTTCTTCGATTGCTTGCAGGAATAGACCTTCGTGGTCAGGCTGACCGTGCTTCCAGCATCATCAGTAACCTCAGGAGATTGGTTTAGCGGTTGCTAAGGCGCAACGTCGTGGACGTTTGTAGTCGGATCGTCAAAGTCGTCTCCACCAAATCGATAGTTATCATCTCATCGAAAGATCGGGACCCTCGCCTCTATCAAGTGGTATCAGTTTTCAGGTTGCTCGGTGAGATTTCCAGTTTTTCATAGTCTAGATTGCATATGTTCTTCGTACCTAGAGTCCAAGAAAAAGCCACCAAAAAATAGTTAGATTAGTTCATCCGTGTCCCAGACAGTCTGAGCCTTTCGCTATTATCACTTAGTTTTTGCATTGTTGAATTTTTGGTTGCATCGTGTGTCGAGTTGCTGGTTTAGGTCTAGTATTTTAGAGTTTCGAGTTCTGAGCACGTTTTGTTCACGCCGCTTCTACAAACACCATCATTCACCTCGTTGTCATCTTCCACTACAGAAGAAAAGGAGGACGTGGTATTACTTGGAAAGTTTCCTGGTTTGTTAAGCAAACGAAAAGAATCGCTAAAAAAAAGGAAAGGAGAGTCCAGCGTTGATCTGTTTTCTAGGTTGGAAGGAAATTCGTGTTGTTGCCTCGTTGGGATTGCTTTCGTTGCAAACCGAGCTACTAGCAGATTCGTGGCAACATTTGGTCGCCCAAAAAAAAGGCAAGTTCGTTTGGAAACAGTACGTGGCTGGTTTTAAGGAAAGAAGGGATCATCCGTGAAAGAAAAGGCAAGCGCCGATCTGTGTCCATAAATCCCTGTTTGTTGTGGTAAATAAGGAGAAAAAAAAAGCAAAGGAGGACGTGCTGGTCTGTTTCCAAGTATTGGACGTTTGGATTTTTGTTGGAGAGTGAGAAGGAGAAGAAAAATCAAAGAAGATAACGAGCAACCAACGTTGGAGTTAAAAAAAAAAGATTTCATTTCCAAGTAAAGGCATCACGTGGTAATCTTGTGCAGATTTGAGAAATAAAAATAGCAGCGTAGTTCTTGGAAAGATTCCTAATCGTTGAAGGCAAAGAAAGGAAAGTGCAGATCTGATTGAATCCTTCTTTTGGCTGACCGAATCATAGTACTAGTTTGGATCCGTGGAGATCGCTGCAAAAAGAGAGAGAGAGAAAAGAGAGGTTGGCGGAATAAAAGGAACAGAGAGAAAGTTTCCTTTGGTTGTTAGATATGCGTGGAAACAAGTCCCATAAATTTTGATCAGCCAAAAAGAAACAGGAGGGGAGGAATTAAAGAGTACAGATTCGGTTCGAGGTTTCCATATTTTGGACGTTTCTTGAAAAGAAAGAAACAAATAATAAAACCTATTCGGTTTGGAGTCCTAGCAATTCACGTTGGTGGATTTTTTTTATTGACTAATCCAACGTAAAAAAAAGAGTCGGAGTTTGGAAGATAGAAAAAAAAACAGCAGGAGAGAGAGAGAGAAGTAACGTGGAGAATATTTGGAGGGATCACTTGGTACGATTGCAAAAAAAAGAAGGAACTCAAAGAAGGATACATGTTGCTCAGTTTTGGTTCTGTTGGAAAGGTTTACAAAAAGGGGAGAATACAAGTCAGCTATTGTATTCATTGTCATTGTTGCTTCAGCTCAGCCTATCCACGACGCTCATTATTCGGTTCAGTGTGTGAATTTCATTTATGTCTTAGGCTCGCGTCTCTAGCACGGTCTAGCCTAGGATCAGCACTCGACCACTTTGAACGAATTTTCAGCTTGCACTAATTAACGTGGTTGTAGCATTTTTTCCCACATATATAAAGCCAACCCAGCACCACATATTTCTACACCGTCTATCCATACGTTCACCTAGCAATCGCTTTAGCCAACTTTTGGAGTTACTTGACACCGCTGGTTGCCGATCACCGCCTGCTGCATGGTAAGACATTGTAAGACATTGATATTTGCTTTACTATGAGCGTTTTACTACCACATCCTAGTAGTTATAGGAACATTATTTTTGGATTTTGTTTCTTGTTTCTACTAATCATGACAGGTCTAGAGTCAATCCATGGGATTTGTCGATCGCGGGAGACGTGCCACCACCTATGCAAATTCCACAACGATCACGAGAGGTGCATAAACATCCAAATGCACATGATCAGGTTAATGTTTCTATACCATCATTTAATGGCCGTTTTAGACCTGCTTTATATATTGAATGGGAGTTCGACATAAATATTATATTTGCTTCCCATAATTTTGATGAACGTAAAAAAGTTAAGGTTGCGGTTGGTTCTTTCACTGGTTATGCTTTAGTTTGGTGGAGTGAATATTGTCGGTTACACCCTGATTATATACCTATTACTTGGGATGATTTGAAACTTGCCATGCGACATACATTCGTCCCCGCTTATTATACTCGTGACATGATTAAAAAGTTGCAACATTTAAAACAAGGTAGTGACACTGTAACGAAATATTATGATGATTTACAAACTACCTTGTTGCATTCCTCTTTAGAAGAAAGTGAAGAAGAATTTATGGATAGATTTTGGGGAGGATTAAACCGTGACATTCAGGAGATACTAATTCATGAAACATGTTATCCTATGGACCGTTTGTTTCGTCTTGCTTGCAAAGCTGAACAGGAGATAACAAGACGTGTTGCCCACAAGATAAACAAGCGGAAGGTGCAAATCCCATGAGTTGCGACGGTTGTTCCTTCCACCACTGCATCTCCTATGGCAACAACATCCATTGTTGAGAGCACTACATCAGCTCCACCATGTGACGTGTCGCCACCTAGAGTGCCTACATCATCTTTGTTGATCATAAGAGGTAATGACAAAGGTACCGATCTTCCACCTCCACATGAGTATGATGAATTCCTTGTCAATTTAAATGAACCATGCGATGAGCTACCCACTACTTTGATCACACCAGCTATTTTAGAGGGCTATGTTCATGATTTGACTTTGCCATGTGATCAAACAATTTTGAGTGAACCCATTGAATTAACTATTGATGCAAAAGAACCATGTGAATCAGTGAAAAGATCAGATTTGGATCAAATACGTTTGAAAATAGTTGTGCCAATGTTTAATCATTTTGATATGACCTCTAATCTTGGTGATGGTTCATCAAGGTTGGGATGGTTTAATGATGAGCATTGCCAATCTTTTATTATGAATAAGAGCTTCACTTATATGTGCAAACTGAGTTGCAATATTTTCATGCCTTTGACTTCTTGTGATAATATATTGGCTTTATTTTTCACGACTTTTGAAGGGTGCTCTTGTATAACTGTGTCACATGTGCCACAACTGAGATCAGTTAAAATGGATGACATATACATATACAACGTGTACACCTTGTCTCTATTGTTAGCCATATTTCAGATTAAGCAACGCCGAGGACGGCTTTGTTTTCAAGAAGGGGAGGATGATGAGGACATGGCTACCACAGTTACACCCATATCCCCTGTTGTTTTACCTCTTGGAACAGTTGCTAGAGCTCAGATACGCCAATTAAATTATCAGGTACTTTCGTTTCTTGGTAATGTTTCTAGTGTTCATGAGAATATGATGCTGCCTAACTTAGATACATTTGTGTTGCTTGCAATTGAAGGGCCTAGCACGGACAAGAAGGATGAACATTGGAGCATGGTCAAGCACGGAGATGAAGGTGCTTGCAAAGAGAACAAGAATGGAGGTTCAAGTGGAGATTTCCGGACTTTGAAGCCACCATGATGACATACAAGAAGATGGACGAAATATACAAGATGGCCTTTCATAAATTTCCTCCATAGCTTATTATTGGTGTCGCGCCACCTTATTTTGGGCCAAGCCCATGTAATCTATTTTTAGAGTCCATATTATAGGGGAAACGACTTAGGAGGTGTTTTAGTCCCACCTTGCCAAGGGTGGACAAAATCCCCTCTCTTTTCCCTATATATATATAGCCCTTAAGGCTTCGTTTAGACTTGGGATTTGTTTAGTTAAAAGTTAGCCATTGCAACTTCGTGTACTTCGTTTGTGTCCAACGACCAGACCAAGACCGCTTCCGGATCCCCACCATTATCAATACTTCATATATATTTGCGATATTCAGATTGCTTTATCATATTCTTGCTCGTTCTTCGATTGCTTGCAGGAATAGACCTTCGTGGTCAGGCTGACCGTGCTTCCAGCATCGTCAGTAACCTCAGGAGATTGGTTTAGCGGTTGCTAAGGCGCAACGTCGTGGACGTTTGTAGTCGGATCGTCAAAGTCGTCTCCACCAAATCGATAGTTATCATCTCATCGAAAGATCGGGACCCTCGCCTCTATCATCTCTACCACGGTCCTGCTCGGCTATGTTTATCGGCGACATGTCAAAGTTTGGCATATATCCATGTGTGCGAAGGTGCTCACTCATGTCCGTCTGATTTCTATGGTGACGTCTGGCACATCTCGCACAGGGGCATGGTGGGATAATTCTCATTGGACGATGGAATATCTCCTTCAAATACACATCGGTTTTCGCGATCCACTCTGATGTTACTCGATTCCGACGGATAAAACCACTGTACATCCACTGATTATCTGCCATCCTCTGCTTTTTTGCAAGCCACACAACATAATTAAGGATTCACTTAAATTAATCACATCAAATTTTCAGTTTCTACCGCGTTGAATCCACCTACATCTCTAATAGGTAAAGATGGGTCCTAATCCCACCCGAGGATGTGTAGATTGAGTACGTTCTCCATTCTACCCCGTTCCGAGACAAAATTTCGGCAGCACCTCCCCGCTGTTCTCCAAATACACGTCTCGGCAAAATGCCGAGAGAATGTGCATCCGGAGAACAACAGGGAGGCGCCGCCGAAATCTTGTCTCGGAACGGGGTAGAGGATGAACAACGTACCCAATCTACACATCCTCGGGCTGTCCGTGGAAAGCGCTTGACAATCCGAAAGAGCTGCGGTGATAAATATGCAATTGAATGCATATTTATCGATGCAACCCTTTTGGATGGGAGACCTAGGTTACGTGACTTGATGTGAAAATTTAATCTAGTTAAAAGAGGCTAGGAGGTGAAGGTGGATTCGTAGCTCACCCTCCGCTGTAGAGGAAGTAGTCGAGCAGCGGCAGGATCACGGACCAAACCCAGACGACGAAGGCTCCAGGGAGATGAAATACCACAAAGCCTGTAAATTTTACCGAGTCAAAAAATTTGACAGCACCACATCACATAAAGCATTGACACTTCAAACTATGAAAAAAATCATATTGCTAATGACATCTAGTCAAGGTTTTAGATCATCATGATACTTCAAATCCTAATTTTCATCAAGTGTCAAATTTTGTTCTTCAATTTATTTTAGCAAGATCATCATGATAAAATAACTACTCATCAGATACCAATTTTTTCAACATCACAAAATGAAACTATAGCTATTTGACAACATCTCAAATATACCAATTTTGTTCTTCAAATTTGACAACATTTGACAACATTTTTTTAGCCAGATCATCATGATAAAATAACTAACCAATATACATCAATCCATCCATTCATCCATAACAAGTAGTAAAAAATGCAAAAAAAATGAAAAAAAGCTCACCGGGCCAGCCGGGACGGCGAGGCAGGGCGGCCGGGGCAGCAGGCGAGCAGGGGGCGGCGGTGGAGGGCCGAGGTAGGGGCGGCCGGGGCAGCGGGCGAGCAGGGGCGGCGGTGGAGGGCCAAGGCAGGTGCGGCCGGGGACGGAAGGGCCGGGCGCGCGGGCCGGCAGGAGCCGCGGCCGGCTCGCGGTCGGGGGGAGGCTGGTGCGGCGTTGGGGTCGGGGGAGGCCGGGGCGGCGCAGCGCGGTAGGGGGAGGCCGGGGCGACGGCGGCTTCAGATGGCGACGGGGGAGGCAGGGGTGGAGATGGCGAGGACGGTGGGGAGGGGGGATGGGCGAGGGAAGGGGAGAGTGGCGCGGGTGGAGCGGCGGCGGGCGGGCGGCGGGAGCGTCGTGGGCGGCGGCGGCAGTGCGGGTCGAGCTCGGGGGCGCGCGGGATCTGGCCGGGGACGAACGAGTGGAGGGGGTTGACTGGATATGGATAAGGCAACTATGCCGACGGCTAAGCCATCGGCATATGTAGTGATGCCACGTGGCACCTATGCCGACGGCTTAGCCGTCGGCATAGTTTTTATTTTCCTTTTTTATTTTATATAATTTTTTTAATGTTTTCTTATAGTTATATATTTATTCTTTTTTATTTTATATAGATTTTTAAATTTTTTTATAGTTATAATTTTCCTTTTTTATGTATTATTATTTCATATAGATTTTTTTAAACCGCTCAGCCCTCTCCTCTCCCGGAACCACATAGAGGGGAGGGGAGGGGAGGCGCCGAATTCGAGCAGCTTCGTCCGCCAAGGCCGTGGCCTGGTCGTGGGTATGGGAGCGCCATGGCCGCCCTCGATCACGTGCTCGATCTGGAGTTTAGTTCGTCAGGTGAGTGAAGGGGGAGGGGGTCGTCGACGGTCAGGGTGGGGGCGGGGGTAGCTAAGTTTGTCAGGTGAGTGAAGGGGGAGGGGGTCATCGACAGAGGGACACCTGGGAGCAACATCCTGGCCAAACCCACTGCTACATATCCACACCGTGTAGACCCGACACGTCCGTTTCCCCCCTCTTGGTGCCGGCGGCGGCGCCGTCCGTTAGGGGGCCACACCCCGAAGATGCGTGCCGCCTCTTCGGACATGCCACAACACCATCCTGCTTGTATGAGGGCCCGGTATGACACTCCGATGGCATTGCTACCCCCCCAGTGCCCCCGCCCCGCCTAACCCTGTAGCGTTTGACCACAGGATCTAGCCCTTTGACTTTGCACGGACGGGCTTTGACCAGCGGACCTCCCCACCCGGTTGTGTTAGGTCAGCCCATAGGAACACTTTGGAGCAACATCCGGGCCATACCCACAGCAAGATCCCCTCCGTGTAGACCCCACGCGTCCGTTTCCCCCTCCAGGTGCCGGCGGCGGCGCCGTTCGTGAGGGGGGGCACACGCCGGACACGCGTGCCGGGCGTTTGCAACCGCCACAACACTTCCAGACTTGTGAGAGGCCGCCTACGCAAGATTTGGCGGCATGCTAGCCCCCGGAGGCCGCCAGCCACAGCCGTAGACGCGCGAAGGGCAATCCGCGTAGAGGGAATTTTTCGGAGACTTCTCCATCACCAAAAATTGTGAAAAAATAACATCGTTTCTATAGCACATGTGCCCGCGTCGTGCAAAAAAACTTATGATTTTATCGCGCTCCGAGTATTTAGTAATATTGACGCCGCATCGTTACCGCAGAAGGTCTACTACCGTGTCATCGCCGTCCGTGAGGGGGGGCCATGCCCCGGAGACGCGTCCCGCCTCTTCGGACATGCCACCACACCACCCCGCATGTATGAGGGCCCGATGCGATGCTCCGGTGGCATTGCTACCCCCCAGTGCCCCCGTCCCGCCTAACCCTGTAGCGTTTGACCACGGGATCTAGCCCTTTGACTTTGCACGGACGGGCTTTGACCAGCGGACCTCCCCACCCGGTTGTGTTAGGTCAGCCCATAGGAACACTTTGGAGCAACATCCGGGCCAGACCCACAGCAAGATCCCCTCCGTGTAGACCCCACACGTCCGTTTCCCCCTCCAGGTGCCGGCGGCGGCGCCGTTCGTGAGGGGGGACACACCCCGGACACGCGTGCCAGGCGTTTGCAACCGCCACAACACTTCCAGACTTGTGAGAGGCCGCCTACGCAAGATTTGGCGGCATGCTAGCCCCCGGAGGCCGCCGGCCACAGCCGTAGACGCGCGAAGGGCAATCCGCGTAGAGGGAATTTTTCGGAGACTTCTCCATCACCAAAAATTATGAAAAAATAACATCGTTCCTATAGCACATGTGCCCGCGTCGTGCAAAAAAACTTATGATTTTATCGCGCTCCGAGTATTTAGTAATATTGACGCCGCATCGTTACCGCAGAACGTCTACTACCGTGTCATCGCCGTCCGTGAGGGGGGGCCACGCCCCGGAGACGCGTCCCGCCTCTTCGGACATGCCACCACACCACCCCGCATGTATGAGGGCCCGGTGCGATGCTCCGGTGGCATTGCTACCCCCCAGTGCCCCCGTCCCGCCTAACCCTGTAGCGTTTGACCACGGGATCTAGCCCTTTGACTTTGCACGAACGGGCTTTGACCAGCGGACCTCCCCACCCGGTTGTGTTAGGTCAGCCCATAGGAACACTTTGGAGCAACATCCGGGCCAGACCCACAGCAAGATCCCCTCCGTGTAGACCCCACGCGTCCGTTTCCCCCTCCAGGTGCCGGCGGCGGTGCCGTTCGTGAGGGAGGGCACACCCCGGACACGCGTGCCGGGCGTTTGCAACCGCCACAACACTTCCAGACTTGTGAGAGGCCGCCTACGCATGATTTGGCGGCATGCTAGCCCCCGGAGGCCGCCGGCCACAGCCGTAGACGCGCGAAGGGCAATCCGCGTAGAGGGAATTTTTTGGAGACTTCTCCATCACCAAAAATTATGAAAAAATAACATCGTTCCTATAGCACATGTGCCCGCGTCGTGCAAAAAAACTTATGATTTTATCGCGCTCCGAGTATTTAGTAATATTGACGCCGCATCGTTACCGGAGAACGTCTACTACCGTGTCATCGCCGTCCGTGAGGGGGGGCCACGCCCCGGAGACGCGTCCCGCCTCTTCGGACATGCCACCACACCACCCCGCATGTATGAGGGCCCGGTGCGATGCTCCGGTGGCATTGCTACCCCGCCAGTGCCCCCGTCCCGCCTAACCCTGTAGCGTTTGACCACGGAATCTAGCCCTTTGACTTTGCACGGACGGGCTTTGACCAGCGGACCTCCCCACCCGGTTGTGTTAGGTCAGCCCATAGGAACACTTTGGAGCAACATCCGGGCCAGACCCACAGCAAGATCCCCTCCGTGTAGACCCCACGCGTCCGGTTCCCCCTCCAGGTGCCGGCGGCGGCGCCGTCCGTGAGGGGGGGGGGCACACCCCGGACACGCGTGCCGGGCGTTTGCAACCGCCACGACACTTCCAGACTTGTGAGAGGCCGCCTACGCAAGATTTGGCGGCATGCTAGCCCCCGGAGGCCGCCGGCCACAGCCGTAGACGCGCGAAGGGCAATCCGCGTAGAGGGAATTTTTCGGAGACTTCTCCATCACCAAAAATTATGAAAAAATAACATCGTTCCTATAGCACATGTGCCCGCGTCGTGCAAAAAAACTTATGATTTTTTCGCGCTCCGAGTATTTAGTAATATTGACGCTGTATCATTACCGTAGAACGTCTACTACCGTGTCATCGTCGTCCGTGAGGGGGGGCCACGCCCCGGAGACGCGTCCCGCCTCTTCGGACATGCCACCACACCACCCCGCATGTATGAGGGCCTGGTGGGACGCTCCGGTGGCATTGCTACCCCCAGTGCCGCCGTCCCGCCTAACCCTGTAGCGTTTGACCACGGGATCTAGCCCTTTGACTTTGCACGGACGGGCTTTGACCAGTGGACCTCCCCACCCGGTTGTGTTAGGTCAGCCCATAGGAACACTTTGGAGCAACATCCGGGCCAGACCCACAGCAAGATCCCCTCCGTGTAGACCCCACGCGTCCGATTCCCCCCTCCAGGTGCCGGCGGCGGCGCCGTCCGTGAGGGGGGGGCACACCCCGGACACGCGTGCCGGGCGTTTGCAACCGCCACAACACTTCCAGACTTGTGAGAGGCCGCCTACGCAAGATTTGGCGGCATGCTAGCCCCCGGAGGCCGCCGGCCACAGCCGTAGACGCGCGAAGGGCAATCCGTGTAGAGGGAATTTTTCGGAGACTTCTCCATCACCAAAAATTATGAAAAAATAACATCGTTCCTATAGCACATGTGCCCGCGTCGTGCAAAAAAACTTATGATTTTATCGCGCTCCGAGTATTTAGTAATATTGACGCCGCATCGTTACCGGAGAACGTCTACTACCGTGTCATCGCCGTCCGTGAGGGGGGGCCACGCCCCGGAGACGCGTCCCGCCTCTTCGGACATGCCACCACACCACCCCGCATGTATGAGGGCCCGGTGCGATGCTTCGGTGGCATTGCTACCCCCCCTAGTGCCCCCGTCCCGCCTAACCCTGTAGCGTTTGACCACGGGATCTAGCCCTTTGACTTTTCACGGCCGGCTTTGACCAGTGGACCTTCCCACCCGGTTGTGTTAGGTCAGCCCATAGGAACACTTTGGAGCAACATCCGGGCCAGACCCACAGCAAGATCCCCTCCGTGTAGACCCCACGCGTCCGTTTCCCCCCTCCAGGTGCCGGCGGCGGCGCCGTCCGTGAGGGGGGGCACACCCCGAACACGCGTGCCGGGCGTTTGCAACCGCCACAACACTTCCAGACTTGTGAGAGGCCGCCTACGCAAGATTTGGCGGCATGCTAGCCCCCGGAGGCCGCCGGCCACAGCCGTAGATGCGCGAAGGGCAATCCGCGTAGAGGGAATTTTTCGGAGAGTTCTCCATCACCAAAAATTATGAAAAAATAACATCGTTCCTATAGCACATGTGCCCGCGTTGTGCAAAAAAACTCATGATTTTATCACGCTCCGAGTAATTAGTAATATTGACGCCGCATCGTTACCGCAGAACGTCTACTACCGTGTCATCGCCGTCCGTGAGGGGGGTCCACGCCCCGGAGACGCGTCCCGCCTCTTCGGACATGCCACCACACCACCCCGCATGTATGAGGGCCCGGTGCGACGCTCCGGTGGCATTGCTAGACCCCATAGCAACATCCCCGAACACGGTCTAGACCCAACCCAACACTAGATTCCCTCCGGTTCCACCGCACCCACACCATCCCCCCCTCCAAGTGACGGTGGCTCTGCCTTCCGTGGAGGGGGCCACACCACGGAGCCGCAAGACGGGCATCTACGTATGCCAGAACACTTTCACACATGCATCGGAACCCGTGCGATGTTTCGGTGGCATAGCTACACCCCGAAGGCCACCCCGAATCCAAGTGACCAGTAGATCAAGCCCTTTGACTTTCGCCGGACGGGCTTTGACCGGTGGACTCTTCCACCTGGTTGCGATAGGTCAGCCCATAGCAACATCCCCGAACACGGTCTGGACCCAACCCAACACTAGATTCCCTCCGGTTCCACCGCACCCGCACCATCCCCCTCTCTAAGTGACGGCTGCTCTGCCTTCCATGGAAGGGGGCCACACCACGGAGCCCCAAGACGGGCGTCTACGCATGCCAGAACACTTTGACACATGCATCGGGACCCATGCAATGTTTCGGTGGCATAGCTACACCCCGAAGGCCACCCGAATCCCAGTTGACCAGTAGATCTAGCCCTTTGACTTTCACCGGACGGGTTTGACCGGTGGACTCTTCCACCTCGTTGTGATAGGTCAGCCCATAGCAACATCCCTGAACACGGTCTGGACCCAACCCAACACTAGATTCCCTCCGGTTCCATCGCACCCGCACCATCCCCCCCTCTAAGTGACGGCTGCTCTACCTTCCGTGGAGGGGGGCCACACCATGGAGCCCCAAGACGGGCGTCTACGCATGCCAGAACACTTTCACACATGCATCGGGACCCGTGCGATGTTTCGGTGGCATAGCAACACCCCGAAGGCCACCCCGAATCCCAGTTGACCAGTAGATCTAGCCCTTTGACTTTCGCTGGACGGGCTTTGACCGGTGGACTCTTCCACCTGGTTGCGATAGGTCAGCCCATAGCAACATCCCCGAACACGGTCTGGACCCAACCCAACACTAGATTCCCTCTGGTTCCACCGCACCTGCACCATCCCCCCCTCTAAGTGACGGCTGCTCTGCCTTCCGTGGAGGGGGGCCACACCACGGAGCCCCAAGACGGGCGTCTACGCATGCCAGAACACTTTCACACATGCATTGGGACCCGTGCGATGTTTCGGTGGCATAGCTATACTCCAAATGCCACCCCGAATCCGAGTTGACCAGTAGATCTAGCCCTTTTACTTTCGCCGGACGGGCTTTGACCGGTGGACTCTTCCACGTGGTTAAGATAGGTCAGCCCATAGCAACATCCCCGAACACGGTTTGGACCCAACCCAACACTAGATTCCCTCCGGTTTCACCGCACCCGCACCTTCCCCCCTCCAAGTGACGGTGGCTCTGCCTTCCGTGGAGGGGGCCACACCATGGAGCCCCAAGACGGGCGTCTACGCATGCCAGAACACTTTCACACATGCATCGGGACCCATGCGATGTTTCGGTAGCATAGCTACACCCGAAGGCCACCCCGAATCCCCCCTCTAACCAGATTCCCTCCATGTCGACCGTTTCCCCCCTCCGTGACGCGACGGCAGTGACGTCCGTGAGGGGGGCAATCGATATACCATCGGGGCATGTTTTTTGTTTAGATAAGGCACATTTATGTTGTGAAAAAATACAAAATAATAAATATATAAACTAAAAATAAAAAAATAAAGGTATGCCGACGGCTTAGCTGCGCACACGGAGCTACGATCCCACGGATTGATGACATGGCATTGCACGCGGATTGATGACGTGGCAGATAGCATGGGCTAGGACTAGCCGTCGGCATATCTCTGCCACACCACAGGCCCTCACTCCCTCGGATCGATGACGTGTCGACGGCGCGGATCGGTGATGTTAGCAATTCTATGCCGACGGCCTAGCCGTCGGCATAGTTATGCCGACGGCCGCCGTTATCCCCCATCGGCGTAGTTTTGATGCCGTCAAACGGTCGCCGCTAATCGGGTAGGTGGGCCCTTTCTATGCCGACGGCCTCTTCTATGCCGACGGTCCCCGTAGGCGTACCGCGAGCTATCCCGACGGTCGTAATATGCCGACGGCCCCTGTCGGCATAGATACACATATGCCGACGGCTATTCTACGCCTACGGCCTGCCCTTGGCTGTCGGCATATGTCCATTTATGCCGACGGGCGCCGTCGGTATAGATGAGGCCGTCGGCAACTAGATAATTTCTGGTAGTGGGTCGCCCAAGCTTGGCGTCAGTGTCATTTTTTTCTTGACCTGGGTGTGTTGAGATGGAGCGCAAATTGTTTGGGGGAGATGCATGGTTTAAGAAGTTCAAATTTTAGAGAAGGGCTACGCTTCTGCTTCTTCCTCCGAAAGTTTCGCCCCGTTGTTTCGCATGAGAACCAGAGTGATGGGCCGATGCCTTGTGACAGTAATAACATTACAAGAATATTGGTTTTATACTCTAATTTATAGATGAGAAGTTACAGTTTGACAAGCAAGCAAAGTAAACACAAACTAACATCAATCAAAGTATCAAACAAGACGTGTGGCGCCGGGAATCCCGGCCGGGCAAGCAGCCGACTCAGGGGGGATGCAGCGTTCGTCTGCCCGTGGACGTGAGGCAAGGTAGCGTTGTAAGCTATACTCAAGCATGTCGGGGACCACGCCAAAGACGGCACCTCTGAGGCCGGAGCGGCCGGCCGCGCGCAGCCCGTGGCGCATGGAGAAGAGGGCGTCGGTGACGCTCCAGGCGACCGTGGTTTCAAAGGGGTAGTCCGGGGCCACGGCGCACCTGACCGATTTGACGGCGCCAAACCAGCCTGCAAAGGTGCCGATTCTGAGCGCGTTCCGGGGGACCGCCAGAGCCCCGCCGGAGAGGCGGCTCCCGCTCGGCGAGTTGGTGGCGCCCAGGAGGAAGTTGCAGACGGAGCCGAAGATGGCGCCGGAGATTGCGTGGCCGCGGACCTGTTGGATGACGCTAGGTGGCGGCGGCTGCTCGGTCGTCGGCCCTGTCGTGTCCATCGGTCGGTCGATCGGCTGGCTTCTGGCGGCGGAGCGAGGTGGGGGTGGCTGTGGCTTGGATTACAAAATGGCGAAGCGATCGAATCGGGGGTTTGCGCTTCGGGCGTCTAGAGTCGACTCTAGGGCAGATGGCAGTTCCCACGTCGATCCTGCCTTCTGCATGCGCTATGAGTCGGTTGTCCGCTGTTTCCATGCCCGTTGCGTTGCTGTTTCCAATACGCGTACGTGTGCGTATATAGAGTTTCCTTTCAATACGACTGGCTTGACTCACACCTATACGGAAGGCAAGGACTTTGTACGAGCGGGTGTCGATCGATCGGTAGCAACCGAAGGAAAGGAAGCACGCGCGCGTTATACGTACTTTTGGACTCCCTCGTTCGTGACCCGGGAGGCACAATGTGTCTTGGTATGCATCACCATGGAGTGATGGCGCGCGCTGGTGTTCGATCACTAGACGACTCGTCTCACTTCGTTGGCTGTGGTTGTTGTTCTGCTACGCTAGTCCAATAGGATCTTAGTATGACGACTACTATAACAGGTTTTGCCTGACTCCGGCGAGGGAGGGGTGATGATGGCGGCGTGCCTTTGGCTCGCTTCAGTGCTGGTAGTCGTCGCTAGGTGGTCTATAGATCCCGGATGTAATTTTTATTATTTCTGGTGTTTATTGTATTCCATGATTGAAGATGAATAGATTGAAAGTTTTTTAGATTAAAAAAAAGTTACTTTGAGTACTTTTGAGTTTAATGTGGCAATATTATGTATAATCAAGTTATCCTAATCGTGTCTGAAGAGATTAGCTTGTGCAAATTTGTATTTTGAGATGAGAAGATAAAAGGAAAGGAGTGATGCAGTTTTTTTTATTGCTGCACCGAATTTATACATACAAAATACAGTTGGTAATATTGTTTCGCATGAGAAGCCAGAGAACATTGGTTTTATACTCGTTTTTTTGTATATAGCAAGCAAAGTAAACATGAACTAATTAAGATGAATCAAACACGACGTGTGGCAGCGGGAACCCCGGCCGGGCAAGTAGGCGACTCAAGGGGGATGCAGCAGTCGTCTGCCGGTGGCCGTGAGGCAACGGAGGAGCGTTTATAGCTATATTCGGCCATGTCGACGAGCACGCCGACAGCCGCACCTCTGATCCCTGAGCGGCCGGCCGTGCGCAGCCCATGACGCATGGAGAAGAGGGCGTCGGTGACGCCCCAGGTGACCGTGGTTTCAAAGGGGTAATCCGTGGCCACGGCCAACCTAATCGATTTGACGACCCCGAACCAGGCTGCAAAGCTGCCCGCCATACGTATCCGGAGGCATTGGGCTCCATCAAGGGCAAGGTGTCATCTTCTGCGACGAGGATTGAGGTTAATTGCGTAACAATTTAGATTACTTGAGTGCTTTGGAGTTCAATGTGGCAGTATTATGTATAATTTTGAGAAGTTAAAATTAAAATTATTGCGAAAGAGCCAGATGCTAATTTTTTTACTCCTTAATAAATTGTTTCTGGATGTGGTCTAATAAGGATTTATAAAATTTGAAAGAAGGGCTACGATTCTGCTGGTTCCTCCCAACTTTTCTTCCAATTGTTTCGCATGAGCCTCGCAATTATTCTTTTTTGTTTCGCATGAGAACAAAAAAAAACCTAGAACTGGAAGAGTGGATGGACTAGGAAACACAGTTTCTTATTGTTAGACTGTATATACATAGCCTCTATATATCTGTATTGTAACATTGTATTGTACCTTTTGGGTACCTCTATATAATGAGATAGCCACACCCCGAGTTAGATGTGTCCTGCAGTTCCCAAAATACTTTGTTTTACATGGTATCAGATTAGGTTACGATGTCTTCCGCTGCTCCCGCCGCCGTCGCCGTTGCACCGACCTCCGCCGCCGCGGCCGCCGTCGCGCCGGTTCTCGCCCCTACGTCGCCGTTCCTCGCCTCCATGCCTCTCGCGGTGACCTATGGGGCCCCGCCGCCGCCTGGGTCTCCGATCGGATCTCGCCCGCATGGCGAGTCCTCGGGTGACCTAGCCCCGATCGCGGCAGAAACTGCCGCGCCGCCGTCCTACGCCGCTGCACCACCATCGTTCTACGGCGTCGCCGCGCCGCCGTCCTACGGCGTTGCCGCGCCCTCGCCCCACGGTCATCACCTATATGGTGCTCCCCGATGGCCCCTGGTGCTCCGCCGCTGCCGCCGTCTTCATGGCCAGCGTTTGGTGCGCCGCCTCCGCATCAACCCCAGGCGGCGCCACCGAGCCACCCCTACGGGCCGTCGCCGTCGCCTCCCCTGCAACCCTACGCGGCCTACCCAGCACCGCATGGGGCCGCGGCCTCCTATGCAGGGGGTGCGGCTGCCTCGCTGCAGCCATCCTACGGGGCTGCGGCCGCGCCACAACAGCAGCCTCCCGGGGCCGCGGTCGTCTCGCCCTATGGGGCCCATGCCGTGTCGAATTACGGCGCCTCTGCCGCTGGTCCTCCCGGGTTCCCCGCACTGTATTCGGTGCCTGCTGCTCATGCTGACCCGGTCGTCGCGCCGTCGCCGTTCTACTTTTCACATCTGCTAAATGTGAAGCTTGCGCCGGATAATTACTTGTCCTGGCGTGCCCAGGTGTTGCCTCTTCTGCGGAGCCGCTACTTGGAGGGGTATGTTGACGGGTCCATACCGTGTCCACCCCCCACCACCCGGCATACCACACCTGGGTGGCTCAGGATCAGGCCATCCTCTCCACCATCCAGTCCTCGCTCACCCCGAGCGTCTCGTCGCTGGTCATCTTCGCCGCTACGTCCCGGGAGGCGTGGGCAGCGCTTCACACCAGCTTTGCCTCTCAGTCTCAGGCGCGTGCTCACTCTATACGCACCGAGTTGGGTGAGACGAAGCTTGGCGACCTCAGCATCACCGACTACTTCAACAAGATGCGGGGTCTTGCCGACACGTTGGCCTCAGTCGGCCAGTCGCTGCAGGATGAGGAGTTCACCACCTTCGTACTGAATGGGCTTGATGATGATTATGACAATCTCATCGAGAACGTTCATGGACGCGATGACCCGCTTCCACCTCGTGAGCTCTATGCCCGTCTGCTTGGCCGTGAGCAGCGCATTAAGGCGCGCCGAGCCTCTCCCAGTTTTGCCTCCGCCAATGCCGCAACACGTGGCAAGCCTCAGTGGTCATCATCGTCAGGAGGCAAACCGGCGTTGCCTTCATCACCAGCCTCGAGGGGCAGCGCTCCGACCATCACAGGTGGTAACCGGCCAATGGCGTGTTGTTCTTCTTGTGGTGCCCAACAGGCCTGCCAGTTGTGTGGCTTGGAGCGCCACATTGCTTCTCGCTGTCATCGTCGCTACAAGCAGGACTTTCTGGGCCTCGGCAACAACGGCAAGGGGAACGACAAACAGGCCGCCGCTGCCGTGACGAGTCATGATCATGGTCGTACTCTGTCATACTCCATTGATCCGGCATGGTACATGGACACTGGAGCTACCAACCACCTAACCGGTGAGATGGGTAAGCTCTCTACTCAGGAGCCATATCGCGGTCATGATCAGGTGCACACCGCTAGTGGAGCAGGTATGCGCATCTCCCATGTTGGTCAGGCTTCTCTCCTTGCACACAACTTTCGCACATTGCATCTATCTAATGTCCTTCGTGTTCCTTCTGCTACACGTAGTTTGTTGTCCATTCCTCAACTCACTCGAGATAATAATGTCCTTGCTGAGTTTCATCATTTTCATTTCTTTATCAAGGATCGGGACACGAGGGCCGTTCTGCTTAGCGGTCGTCTTCGCCATGGCCTGTATGCACTTGATGCGCCGCGCTCATCTTCCACGCCGTCTTCTCCTCAGGTGTTCAGTGGTGTTCGTGTGTCGCCTACACACTGGCTTGCGCGCCTTGGTCACCCGGCGACTCCCATAGTTCGACATGTTTTGCATCGTCATGATCTACCAGTTGTGTCCAATAAAACAGCTGAAACTATTTGTGATGCCTGTCAGCAGGGCAAGAGTTATCAGCTTGCGTTTTCAGAGTCTAGTCGTGTTGTGAAACATCCTCTTGAGCTTGTGTTCTCTGATGTATGGGGCCATGCCCAGACATCTATTAGTGGTCACAATTATTATGTCAGTTTCATTGATGCTTACAGCCGTTTCACTTGGTTATATCTTATTAAGCGTAAGTCTGATGTGTTTGATGTCTTCATTCAGTTTCAAGCACACGTTGAGCGTCTTCTTAAGCAGAAAATCATCCATGTCCAATCCGACTGGGGGGGGGGGTGAATACCACAACCTCAACTCGTTTTTTAACAAACATGGGATTTCGCACCGCATGTCATGCCCCCACACACATCAGCAGAATGGTGCTGCCGAGCGTAAGCATCGTCATCTTGTTGAAACTGGCTTAACCTTGCTAGCTCATGCGTCTGTTCCGTTTCGGTTCTGGAGTGATGCTTTCTCTACAACTTGTTTTCTTATAAACAGGCTTCCCTCGAGGCTTCTGAATATGCAAACCCCGCTTGAGCTCCTGCTTAATGAGATTCCGGACTACACTTTCTTCAAAGTGTTTGGGTGTGCATGTTGGCCTCACCTTCGTCCATACAACAAGCGCAAGCTAGAGTTTAGGTCTAAGAAGTGTGTTTTTCTCGAGTACAGTTCTCTTCACAAAGGGTACAAGTGCTTACATGTTCCTACCAACCGCGTCTACATCTCTCGTGACGTTGTGTTTGACGAAAATGTATTTCCTTTTCGTGCACTTCCGACGGACCTTACCACTTCCACTTCCACACCACCAGTGCTTGTGTCTACACCTACGCCTGATCAGTTTGTGGATGTTGCATATGCCCCTGCGTTGCTCCCTAATCATGCTGCACGTATTGGACGCGGCGCTCGGCTCGAGCTGCTTGATGAACAGGTCGCGGATAATCCTCCTGGTCGGGACGTGCATGCGCCATGCATGACGGGCGGCACCCGCCAACCCGTTCTCCTGTCGCCTGAGGTGGCCACCCCAACTGCATCTCGGGTGCCGGGTCCGTCTGACTCCATGCTGGACCCGGCCACGCCAGCGCCAGCACCCCCCTCTGGCTCGCGGGCCCTGCCTGCACCAGCGGTCGCCTCGCCCGGCTCGCGGGCCCGGTCCACACCAGCGGCCGTCTCGCCTGGCTCGCGGGCATCGCCAGCCCTGCATGGCTCGCCCGGGCCACTGGCGGGTGCGTCTCCTGGGCCGGCTGCCGCTGCCGCTAGCTCGGCGGTCCCATCGCCTGCTTCGGCCACTGATGAGCCCGACTCGCCGGACTCGGCTCCGGCCTCGTCCACGTCCTCTGCTGCACCATCTTTGCCGGCAGATTCTGCTGTCGCACTTCGGAGGCGCACACGGAGCCAGTCCGGTGTTTTTCGCCCGAAGAAGTGGACGGATGGCATGGTTGCGTGGCTCGCTGCGTGTATGGCTCACACTGCTGGCGATCCCATTGCAGCGCCTCGTCACTTTCAGGCTGCGTTGAGTATTCCTCATTGGCGTGCTGCAATGAAACAAGAGTTTCATGCCCTCCAACAGAATGATACTTGGCGTCTTGTTCCTCCAAAGTCTGGCGTCAACATCATTGATTCCAAGTGGGTTTTCAAAGTCAAGCGACATGCTGATGGCTCCATTGAACGTTACAAGGCACGGTTAGTCGCCAAGGGCTTCAAGAAGAGGTATGGTCTTGATTATGAAGACACGTTCAGTCCAGTCATCAAGCCTACTACCATTCGGTTACTACTGTCTCTTGCGGTTACTCGTGGATGGTTCCTTTGTCAGCTTGATGTGCAGAACGCTTTTCTCCATGGCATTCTGGAGGAGGAGGTTTATATGCGTCAGCCGCCTGGTTTTGTTGATCCGACACGACCTCACCATCTCTGTCGTCTGGTTAAGGCACTGTATGGACTCAAACAGGCTCCTCGTGCATGGCATGCTCGCCTTGGATCTGTTCTTCGGGCTCTTGGGTTTACTCCCTCCACTGCTGATACGTCACTGTTTCTCCTCCAGCGCCCTGAGGTTACGATGTATATCTTGGTTTATGTTGATGATATCATCCTTGTCAGTTCCTCGGCTGCTGCTGCTGATCGCCTTGTGATTGCTCTCCGTGATGACTTTGCTGTCAAGGATTTGGGTGCTCTTCACTTTTTCCTTGGTCTTGAGGTTTCACGGTCCTCTGCTGGTCTGACTCTCACTCAGAAGAAGTACTCCTTGGACTTGTTGCGTCGTGCTGGAATGCTCAAATGCAAACCTGTTTCCACTCCGATGTCTGCTACTGATCGGTTGTCTGCCCTTGATGGTGACTCTTTCTCATCTGATGATGCTACTGAGTATCGCAGTATCGTTGGTGGTCTGCAATATCTCACTATTACCAGGCCTGATATCTCCTATGCAGTTAACCGTGTCTGTCAGTTTTTGCATGCACCCAGGATGTCTCACTGGTCAGCTGTGAAGCGTATTTTGCGCTATGTCAGTATTACTGCTGCCTATGGTCTGCATCTTCAGCCTGCACCGTCGTATGAGCTCTCGGCCTTCTCTGATGCCGACTGGGCTAGTAGTCCGGATGACAGGCGATCCACGGGGGGCTATGCGGTGTTTCTGGGTCCTAACTTGATCGCCTGGAATGCTCGCAAGCAAGCAACTGTTTCTCGCAGTAGTACCGAGGCTGAATACAAAGCTGTTGCTGATGCAACTGTTGAGATCATATGGGTACAGTCTCTGTTGAGAGAGTTGCGTGTTCCTCAAGCTCGTCCTCCGGTCCTGTGGTGTGACAACATTGGTGCTACATATCTTTCTTCTAATCCAGTGTTCCATGCGAGGACAAAACACATTGAGGTGGATTATCACTTTGTTCGGGAACGTGTTGCACAGAAACTACTCTGTATCAAGTTCATCTCATCAAAGGATCAACTTGCTGACATCTTCACGAAGCCTCTACCACAACCACAGTTTGTAGGCTGTAGGCGTAATCTTAACTTGCTTTGTACTTCAGGACATAGTTAAGATTGAGGGAGGGTGTTAGACTGTATATACGTAGCCTCTGTATATCTGTATTGTAACATTGTATTGTACCCCTTGGGTACCTCTATATAATGAGATAGCCACACCCCGAGTTAGGTGTGTCGTGCAGTTCCCAAAATACTTTGTTTTACACTTATTGCGCAGAATTTTTCATTGGATCACATGCTAGCTATAGCTACTTGCGCCGATGCCTTGTAACAGTAAAACATTCTACAAGAATATATTCGCTTTCATATATACTCTAACTTATGGATGAAAAATTACAGTTTGACAAGCATGCAAAGCACTCCTAAAACACAAACAAAGTAGTAACATGAATCAAGCAGGACATGCGTCGGCGGGAATCCCAGCCGGGCAAGCAGCCGACTCACGGGCTATGCGGAGCTCCTCTGCCCGTGACCGCCGTGAGGCAAGGAAGCGTTTGACGCCATACTGGGCCATGTCGGCGACCACGCCTAGGGCCGCACCTTTGAGCCCGGAGCGGCAGGCCGCGCGCCTCCCGTGGCGCATGGCGAAGAGGGCGTTGGTGGCGGCCCAGGCGACCGTGGTTTCAAAGGGGTAGTCTGGGGCGACGGCGCACCTGACCGACTTGGCGGCGCCATACCAGGCCGCAAAGGTGCCGATCTTGAGCACGTTCCTCGGGACCGCCAGAGCCCCGCCGAAGAGGCGGCTCCCGCTGGGCGACTTGGTGGCGCCCTGGGAGAAGTACACGGCGGAGCCGAGGACGCCGCCGAAGATTGCGTGGCGGCGGACCTTTTCGATGATGCTAGGCCGCGGCGCCGTCTGCTCGGTCGTCGGTGTTGCCGTCTCCATCGGTCGATCTGGCTTGGTTGGCGTCGGCTTCCGGCGCCGGAGGTGGGGTGGCTAGCTGTGGCCTGGATTACAAGTTGGCGAAGCGATGTAAATCGGGGGTTTCCACTTTGGACGTACGTCTCGTGTCGAGCCTAGGGCTGTTGGCAATATATATGGAGTTCCCACGTCCCGCCCTGTACATGTAGTAGGAGTCGGTCGCTGCGCTGTCTCCAAGCCCGTTGCGTTGTTGTTTCCGTTTCCAATACGTGTGTACATAGAGTTTCCAATTAATACGACTGGCTTGATATCATGCCACTACGGAAGGCAAGGACTTTTGTACAAAGAACGTTCCGCTGTCTCTCCGCAAAAAAAAAAAACGTTCCGCTGTCGCTCCTTGCAGGGCTCAGTATGGTTCAGAATTGGGCAAGGCCGATCCTACGCATCATCCGGCCGATACCTGCGCGGGATCAGCCGCCTCCCCAGCCACTCGATCGATCCTGCGTGGGATCAGCACGCATCATCAGCCGTGGATCCATCGCGTCAGCTTTCATTCGCGAGGGTGCTTAGAGCATCTTCAGCCGCGCCCCTAACAGCCCCCCCTTCCTCAGGCTATTTTTTTGGCGTCGGTGCCAAAAATCGCCCCAGTCGCGTCCAGGAGTGCTGAGGGCATCTCCAGACGCGTCCCCAACAGCCCCCCCCCCCCCAAGGCCACTTTTTCGGCGCCGGCGCCGAAAAAACGGCCCAGTCGCGCCCCCAAGACGCCGAAAAACGCCGATTCGGCCCTTTTTTCGCCCGGCGGTCACAGGCCGAACCCGGCGCACTGGGGGGCAGTTGGGGGCTCCGGCGCAAGGGAAAAGCGCGGCTGGCCCACGCCGTCAGGGAAAAAGTCAAGGTTTTCTTTCCCGACTCGCCTCCCACCCCCCGCGCCCTCGGCCGCCAGTAGCTATATCCCGGCGTCGCTCGCCGCCTTTCCCCACTAGATAGCCATTCGACACCGGAAAAATAGCAGAGCTTCGCCGCGGCAGCCCCTCCAACAGCAGCTGGGCATTTCGGGCCGCCGTTTCCGGCCGCGGAGCGGCAGTTTAGCGGCGGTACATGCCCACCGGACGCAAGGTGTTCGGCGATTTGCCTGCTTCAGCGATGGACTCGGATGACGAGGAAGCGCTCGCCGCGCTGCTGGAGGAGGAAGCCGAGGCCGACGTCCAGGAAGAAGAGCATCTCATTGTGCTCGCCGCCCTCGCCCAGCTGCTGGCGAGCAATGAAAAGCCGCGGCGAGGTGGCTCGGCACTGGGTGGGTGAAAGCAAAGAACCGGCATCGTCTCGAAGGCTACTGCATACTCTACTCCGACTACTTCGCCGATGCTCCACTTCACGGCGAGAAAACATTTCAACGCTGTTATCGGATGAGCCGAAAGCTCATACTCAGGATTGTGAATTCCATTCGGGAGTTCGATAACTACTTCAAGTGCAAGATGGATTGCACCGGCACCCTTGGATTCACCTCCATCCAGAAGTGCACGACAGGGATGAGGATGCTAGCATATGGAGCTCCCGGTGATTCACTCGACGACTATGGGCGCATGGCCGAGTCCACCAACATAAAGTGCTTCTACAAGTTCTGTCGGGCAGTGGTGGCAGTGTTTGGACCGCAATACTTGAGAACACCCAATGCGGAAGACACTGCTCGGATCCTAGCACAAAATGCAGCAAGAGGATTTCCTGGGATGCTTGGAAGCATCGACTACATGCATTGGAAATGAAAGAATTGCCCATTTGCTTGGCAGGGGATGTACAAAGGCGCCAAAGGTGGTTGCAGTGTGGTACTTGAGGCGGTGGCCACACAGGACCTCTGGATTTGGCACTCCTTCTTTGGTATGCCAGGAACTCACAATGACATCAACGTGCTGCAGTGCTCTCCTGTCTTTGCCAAGCTTGTTGAAGGTCATTCTCCTCCGATGAACTTCGAGATCAATGGGCGGCACTACAACAAGGGGTACTATCTAGCTGATGGCATCTATCCGAGATGGTCGACATTTGTGAAGACGATCTCAAACCCTGTGCCAGGAGGTAAGAACTTCTGGTTTGCGAAGGTTCAGGAGGCTTGCAGGAAGGATGTCGAGCGGGCATTTGATGTGCTCCAATCTCGATTTGCTGTTGTCCGATACCCCGCTCAGACCTGGTCGAAAGATCAAATGTGGGAGATTATGACTTGCTGTGTCATCTTGCACAACATAATCATCGAGAGCGAGTAAGGAGACCCAGTGTTTGACACTGAACCATACTACAGGCAGGGTCCTCTAGCCGAAGTTAATCACCAGCTATCGGCAACCTGAACTGTCTATCTTAGTATGCGTCAGGAGATCCGAGACCCACAGGTGCATTATCAACTGCAGCAAGATCTGATAGAGCATCTATGGAGGCTCAAGGGCGACGCCGGGCGTGACGTGTGATGAAATATGAATTTTTATTTGTTGAACTATATAATTTGTATTGAATTATTTGTTGTTGTACTATTTTGTTGAAGTATTTGATATTTCTGTGATGAAATATGTGATAATTTTTTTATGTGCATAATTGAACGCCGAACAACGGTGAACCACGTCGAATATGGGCCTATTGTCGTTCATATGGACCCTTTATTTGTCGAAATGGGGCTGAAAAGTGAGCCAATATCAACGCCTGAGAGCGACGACTTGGCGCGAAACCGTCCCAACGCTGATTGTATCGTCGGTTCGTCCTTAAAAGACGATTTTTATGCGTCCTAGGAGGCGAACGACTGGAGATGCTTTTAGGCCGTGGTCGCATCATATCGAATATGAGACTGGTTTGCTGTTGAAGCCGTAGTTCTACTGATGCAGCAGCTTTTTCCTGCTTTAGCAATCGGGTCCATGGGACCTAGCTTCACAACTCTAGCTAGCACTACACCTCCCACGAATTTCCGTCGGTACATCGATCACTGGAAACAGTACCTCCATTCGGCTCCTGCTCCTAGAAAAAAAAGCTAGGGTTCCTGTCTTTCTTGGGCGCCGTCGTGGCGGCCCTAGGGTTATGGGACGCAGTGGATCTCGGTAAGGACCGGTAGGAGGGCTTTGCTTCTAGCCGTTATTTTCAGTTTTGTTAGGTTTGTGTCCTGCTCAGAAAGACGAGACGACGGCAGCTCTTTAAAGATGAAATAAAGGTCTCCTCGCTTAGTCCCCGTTCTGGCGATGTGTCTAGCACCGTTGGTGGGCGTGTGGAGGTGTGTCTCCGGCAGATTTATCTTTGGTGGATTTTTTCGGATCTCTTCGTTGTTCGTCTATATTCCTGTGTCTTCGGGTTGGATCCTTCTGATCTACGTTATTCTTCATCAGCGACAATCGAGGGGCGATGACGGCGGAACGCCTTCGACTTGCTTCAATGCTTGTAGTCGTTGCTAGCTGGTCTACGGATCTGAATATAATTTTTATTATTTTCGATGTTTGTTGTACTGTCATGATTGAAAATGAATAGATTCGAAATTTTTTCGGAAAAAAACTCTAGCACTACAGAACCTAACTAGCTTGAGAAAAAGGTTAACTCTAGCACTACAGAACCTAACTAGCTTGAGAAAAAGGTTATGCCGTTGTTGATGTTTCTTTTATTTAGAAAAGGCTATGACGTTGTTGTGCAACGACTCTAGCACCACAGAACTGTTGGAGGAAGGTTCCCACGCTACCCTGGAACGACATGATGCAAGACTCCGCGCCAGGCGCGCAGGGGCACGACACGCCCGGGCATGCCCGGCACGGAGGGTACGGTTCAAGAAGAATCCCCCCTGCGTGCATGACCGGCACGCTCTTTTTCTTTTTCTTAAAAAGGAGGATGATCCTCGGCCTCTGCATCTGAACGATGCATACGATCACTTTATTAATTATTCTCACAAGACGTTATAAAGTCATACAACAGTAAGACCAAAGCCGGTGTCTAAGCACAAACTATCGCTACACCTATCCAGTTGATGAAAGGACGCAGATAGCCTGGGTCTAATACCAAACAGACATCGTAGCTAAGCCTAACATTTAAGACCTGAGACCCCAACCTAGCCACTTGCCGGGTCTGGGGCACACACTGGTCCGTCGTGCTCTCAGAGGCTGCCGCCGCCAACTACCACTGCTCCATCTTTAGAACTGTACTGATGCATCAACCTTACTCAGTCCAGATATCGTCGATGCCACCACGACGCCCAATGACCGGCACACTCTACCTGGGGTATTGTCACCCGGCACATGTTGCGAAGAGTCCCCCCTTGCGTCAGGGACATTGTCACCAAGGCTGCAGGGTCTACGGGGAGTGCTCTGCTCGGGTGATGTCGCCGAAGATTACATAACGGAAGACCAGCAAGATGCCCTAGGGAATGAGTTCCATACATATTCACGAGAGATAAGTTGTCGGGATATTTGGGAGACAAATTCCGGACGGACTCCTTGTAAGATCGTGATGCCCCTCACTCTATGTTGTGGCCCAAAGGGCAAATCTGTAATCTCCAACACTACCCTCATTTTCAAAAGACAAGTCGGCAGACCCACGGGGTAGCCGTCTGATCCAATTGACGAAGTTTGTAACATGGGCCATGCTACCCTCGAAGATTTGTAACACGAGTCATGTTTGCACCCGGTCGGTGATTAGATTCGCAACATGGGTCATGTTGTGCTCGAAGGTTTGTAACATGGGTCATGTTGCACTTGAAGATTTGCACGACGAGTGCTTTGCAACATGAATCACACTACACTCGGGGGTTCCAACATTGCCCATGTTGGGGAAGGGCCGAGTTTGTGTGTGTGGCGAACCTGATCATCGATGTGGAGGGCACAGTTCAATTTGACATGACGCTGTTAAAAATGGCATAGACTTGACGCTTAGTGTGAGCAATGAGGTAGGTAGAACGAATTTCATTGGACCTAATCAGATGCAGATTTCCGCAGAATTAGGGAAGGGCAACAAAATCTACCTATAGTAATTTTTTCTGAGCATATCTATCTATAGTATAATGTTCCACAATCATCACCCAATAGCGTACACATACTTGTATCTAACTAGCACTTTATTGAATATATATGTACGTTGTATGCACTTATTATATTATCATGTGCAAGTACTCCCTCCATTCCAAAATATAGTGCTTCCTCTATTCCCGTGCTTCAACTTTGACCATAAATTTAACCAACAAGGCCGACTGCGACGGGAGCAAAAGTTATACCAGTGAATTCGTATTCAAAAAGTCCCATAACGCAACATCCAAAGACAATGCAGTCGCCTTCTCCTCCTCCACCAAAAAAGCTAGGGTTTGTGCCTCTCGCCGGCTCCACCGCAGGTCTGCCTTGTCTCTGGTGGCCCTAGGGCCATGGAGGCGAGGTGGATCCTGGCAAGGGCCAGCGAGAGGGCTCCGTTGTTAGTCGTTCCTTTCAGATTTGTTAGGGTTTGTGTCCTGCTCAGGAAGACGAGACGGCGGCGGCTCCCTGAAGATGGAATAAAGGTCTCCCCGCTTAGCCCCCGTTCCAGTGGTGCGTCTAGCATCGTTGGTGGGCGTGTGGAGGTGTGTCTTCGGCGGATCTATCCTTGATGGATTTGCTCGGATCTGGTTGTTTTTCATCTATGTTCGTGTGTCTTCGGATTGAATCCTTTCGATCTACGTCATCCTTCATCGGTGGCGGTTGCTGTTCTGGTGCGCTGGTCCTATGGGGCCTTAGCATGACGATTTCCTGACCGTCTAGTACAACAAGTTGTGCCTGACTCCAGCGAGGGAGGGGGGATGACAGCGGCGCGCCTTCGGCTCGCTTCAGTGCTTGCAGTCGTCGCTAGGTGGTCTACGGACCTGGATGTTTTTTTTATTATTTCTGGTGTTCGTTCTACTGCCATGATTGAAGATGAATAGATCGGAAGTTTTTCGCCCCCCAAAAAATAATTCGTATTCAAAAGAAGTTTTCAAGTATATAATTTTTTCTCCCGCCGCAATCGGTCTCGTTGGTTAAATTTGTTGGGAAATGTAGCATGCAATTTCAAAAAAATTCCTACGCTCACGCAAGATCTATCTAGGAGATGCATAGCAACGAGAGGGGAGAGTGTGTCCACGTACCCTCATAGACCGAACGCGGAAGCGTTTGACAACATGGTTGATGTTGTCGAACTTCTTCTCGTTCCGACCGATCAAGCACCGAACGTACGGCTCCTCCGAGTTCTGCACACGTTCAGCTCGATGACATCCCTCGAACTCTTGATTTAGCAAACTGTTGAGAGAGAGTTCCATCAGCACGATGGCGTGATGACGGTGATGGTGAAGTGATCCGCATAGGGCTTCGCCTAAGCACTACGAAGATATGACCGGAGGCGTAAACTGTGAAGGGGGGCGCCGCACACGGCTAATAATTGTTGGTATGTGTTCTTGCGGTGCCCCCCCTTCATATATATAGGTTGGAGGGGAGGAGAGGTAGCTAAGGGGGCGCCCCAAGTAGGAGGAATCCTACTTGGTGTCCTCCCAATTCGGCCTCCCCCTTTCCTATTCCTATTCGGAGTAGGAAGGGAAGAGGGGGAAGGAGGAATCCTATTCCCTTTTTCCTTTCCTCCTTTTCCTTTTCTACTCCAATTGGCCAGCCCATATGGGAGGGGCACACCAGCCCCTTAGGGGCTAGTCTGTCCCCCTCTTGGCCCATTAAGGCCCATGTAGTTGCCGGGGGATGCCCAGAACCCTTTCCGGTGACCCGATATGCACCCGGTACCCCCGGAGCACTTTCGGTGTCCGAATATCATCGTCCAATATATGAATATTTACCTCTTGACCATTTCAAGACTCCTCGTCATGTCCGTGATCTCATCCGGGACTCCGAACAACATTCGGTCACCAAATCACATAACTCAGATAATACAAAATCGTCATCGAACATTAAACATGCGGACCCTACGGGTTGGAGAACTTTGTAGACATGACCGATACACCTCTCTGGTCAATAACCATAAGTGGAACCTGGATGCTCATTTTGGTTCCCACATATTCTACGAAGATCTTTATCGGTCATACCGTAATGACAACATACGTTATTCCCTTTGTCATCGGTATGTTACTTGCCCGAGATTCGATCGTCGGTATCTTCATACCTAGTTCAATCTCGTTACCGACAAGTCTCTTTACTCGTTCCGTAATGCATCATCCCGCAACTAACTCATTAGTCACATTGCTTGCAAGGCTTATTATGATGTGTATTACCGAGAGGGCCCGGAGATACCTCTCCGATACTCGGAGTGACAAATCCTAATCTCGATCTATGCCAACCCAACAAACACCTTCGGAGATACCTGTAGAGCATCTTTATCATCACCCAGTTACGTTGTGACGTTTGATATCACAGAAGGTATTCCTCCGGTATCCGGGAGTTGCATAATCTCATAGTCAAAGGAATATGTATATGACATGAAGAAATCAATAGCAATAAAACTTAACGATCATTATGCTAAGCTAATGGATGGGTCTTTTCCATCACATCATTAAAACCATTAAGGTATGCATCAATGACGCCTCCTCACACGTGCCACGTCCAACGCATGGGTTGGGCAGAAAAATAAAAGGGATAAAAGAAAAAAGAAAAAGAGTACACAAGTGGTCGAGCGAAACACTGTCATCCCCACTCGCCTCTCCTTTCCTCTTTCATCTGGCGGCTAGGGTTGCCACCGCCGCCACCGCTACACCCACCTCCACCATCCATGCCCCTCCAGCCCCGGCCATCAGAGAAGGCGCCCTCCTGAGAATCCCCATGTGGTGCTGCCGTTCGGTGAGCGAGGAAGAGGAGATTCAGAGGCTCGAGGAGCCATTACCACCGGTGAAGAGGATGCAGACGTCCTCCTTGATAAGTAAGCGCTCATTACTTTGCTCGGTCTGACCCGAGGGGAGGAGCGGCAAGTGGCTGCGGTGGTCTGGCCTAGTGGTGACCGGATGATAAAAAGTGGTCGGAGGCACTGCGCCATTCGGCCTGCAACAACGGCAACACGGCGGAGTTTGGGCACCAGCGGTGCCAAAGGTGCGCCGGCTTCCTCATGTATCCCTTCGCCCTCGCCTGCCCGCCGTCTCCTTCCTGCCCCAGGTGCTGGGCTGCCATCTCTCTACTCAGGTTGTATGAAAATATCACTCTACGTAACATGTAGTTTTTCTTAAGTTGTTGCTCTTGCTTCTTATTTCTGAAATTTGTTTCTTGATGCACCTTCATTTAGGCACAACAACCTTCTGACAGAGCCAGGTGATAGCCTCATGAGGTCCCTTTCTTCAGGGAAACTGAATTTTATGTTCGCCTTTTGCATTTTGCTCCGGTCAAGGGCTTTGTGGTCAATGATATTTCAAAGTTTCTGCCATCAATTAACAGTTAGTAATACTATAAGTTCAGGATTTGTAATATCATTCTACTATATAGACAAGAACTTTGTGGCTAATCATACTTGATAGTATCTGCTCTCAGCAATAGGTATCAGTTTCACATCTTTGTCAATTTTGATATGTTTTACAAGTTGAACGATGTTGCATATTCTTCTAAAACTGCTGTTATTCAATATGCATCACTTGTAACCTTCATTTTTTTGCTTGTCATGCATACACTATCTTTATTTGTTGAGGAAAGTTACCGCCTTCCTCTCTGAAGGATCATCACTCTGATATTTGTTGTTAATTAGGGAATGGTTTCTATGTCGCTGATACGTCTCCATCGTATCTACTTTTCCAAACACTTTTGCCCTTGTTTTGGACTCTAACTTGTATGATTTGAATGGAACTAACCCAGACTGACGCTGTTTTCAGCAGAACTGCCATGATGTTGTTTTATGTGCAGAAAACAAAAGTTCTCGGAATGACCTGAAACTCCACGGAATGTCTTACAATAAATAATAAAAAAATCCTCGCCAAAGATGAAGACTGGGGGGCCCACACCCTTTCCACGAGGGTGGGGGGCGCCTCCCTAGGGCGCGCCCCCTACCTCGTGGGCCCCTGGAGACCTCCCGACTCCAACTCCAACTCTATATATCTGCTTTCGGGGAGAAAAAATAGGAGAGAAGAATTCATCGCGTTTTACGATACAGAGCCGCCGCCAAGCCCTAAAACCTCTCGGGAGGGCTGATCTGGAGTCCGTTCGGGGCTCCGAAGAGGGGGATTCGTCGCCGTCGTCATCATCAACCATCCTCCATCACCAATTTCATGATGCTCACCGCCGTGCGTGAGTAATTCCATCGTAGGCTTGCTGGACGGTGATGGGTTGGATGAGATTTATCATGTAATCGAGTTATTTTTGTTAGGGTTTGATCCCTAGTATCCACTATGTTCTGAGATTGATGTTGCTATGACTTTGCTATGCTTAATGCTTGTCACTAGGGCCCGAGTGCCATGATTTCAGATCTGAACCTATTATGTTTTCATCAATATATGAGAGTTCTTGATCCTATCTTGCAAGTCTATAGTCACCTATTATGTGTTATGATCCGTTAACCCCGAAGTGACAATAATCGGGATACTTACCGGTGATGACCGTAGTTTGAGGAGTTCATGTATTCACTATGTGCTAATGCTTTGTTCTGGTTCTCTATTAAAAGGAGGCCTTAATATCCCTTAGTTTCCATTAGGACCCCGCTGCCACGGGAGGGTAGGACAAAAGATGTCATGCAAGTTCTTTTCCATAAGCACGTATGACTATATTTGGAATACATGCCTACATTACATTGACGAATTGGAGCTAGTTCTGTGTCACCCTATGTTATGACTGTTACATGATGAACCGCATCCGGTATAATTACCCATCATTGATCCGATGCCTACGAGCTTTCCATATATTGGTTTACGCTTATTTACTTTTCCGTTGCTATTGTTACAACCATTACAAAATACCAAAAACATTACTTTGCTTTCGTTACTCTTTTGTTACCGTTACCATCACTATCATATTACTTTGCTACTAAACACTTTCCTGCAGATACTAAGTTTCCAGGTGTGGTTGAATTGACAACTCAGCTGCTAATACTTGAGAATATTCTTTGGCTCCCCATGTGCTGAATCAATAAATTTGGGTTGAATACTCTACCCTCGAAAGCTGTTGTGATCCCCTATACTTGTGGGTCATCAGTTGCTGTCATTGGTAGCCTCAAGGGAGTGCGGCATAAGAAGTGTGCTACTGCTTTTGCAGTCAGGTATTGTTTTGCAAAAAAATTATGTTCAGGTTCCAGTGATGCATTGAAGCATGCTAACTGGATATAATTTTTCCATTTCAGACCTATAACTGATTACAATGAGGTCACGCTGCATTTCATTCAGTGTGTACGGATGCATATACAGAACAGCAAATCAAAGGTATGCTCGTGATCTGCAGTACAAATGTTGCATGCAAACACTCCCACCATAAGAGTCTTTTGGTCCTCAATTACAACGCTTGGTTAAAAGGATTATTCTGATCATGGTTAATTGTAGGTTGGCAGTCCCGCACACACCAATTCTTCTGTAGGAACCCCATTTTCCAATAGCATGAGCGAAGCATCCACTCCAACCTTTGTGAAATCCAACTCAATAAGCTGCGCCGAGGTTGTCAGTGTCGCTCAAGGGAGATGCTATTTTTGGCTGACACGACGTTGACGCCTCCCACAAGTTGCTTTGCTTCTTTGCAGGTACACCAATTTTAATCTTCCTCTATGGATGATTGAATTTCTAAATATGTTTAGATAAACAAAGTGTATACCAACTCTTTTCGAATAAGGTGTTGACGCCATCACAAATATCTATTGCTTCTTTGTAGTTCAAATGTTTTATTATAGTTTTTCCTTTCCTATTTCTTTCTGTTGAGCAGCTACAAAATTAATCCGCTGGACAAAGATTCTTTGTGAGCATTATCATCACAGTGATACTAATTTCACCCCATTTTTTGGGAATGGATCATATCATAGCTTAGCAGCTGCATTTGCTTCCAGTCCTTACATGTAAAAACATTTTTTAAGTGTGAATTAGTTGTTATGAAGACCATACAGATTTGATCATCTTTTGCATAATTGATTGTGCAAACATTGAAAGATGAATGGTCTAGAACAGATTATAAGCTACCTCAGTATGTGCGGTGTGAACACGTGAAGCCCTGCCTTGAAGATATCAATGTTGTATTCAGTGATTCATAGGTAATTCAATCCGTGTTTTTCGTTTTTTTAGTTTCTATTGAACTGCATAATATATCTCCCTGGAAGTATTATGTTTAAAGCACCGGTTGATGTTATGTTTCATTCTTTTCCTTTGTAGGAGCTCCTTGTGGTAGATTAAAGAGTTGTACACTTCTTCTAAGAAATACTATATTTTTTTCTGTATATTAGGGTCTATTTGGATTGGTTCCTATACTTGCCCAACCAAATAATTGGTGTTGACCGAGCAATGGGCGTTTGTTTCGATTGGCGCAGATAAATTGGCTCGCCCACTGCTCGTCAGCCCTCTGCGTTCAGTTTTCCGCCAAATCATTGGCAAGGCGGGGGCGGCCGAAACATCCACCAATTTTTTGGCTAGCCCATGGTTGGTGGGGCGGGCATTGGCAGAATCCAAACAACTTCTTATTGTTTTCATTCAGTTAAGAGTATGAACTCATGTTCCAGGAATTGAATGTGATAGTTCATGTTCAGCGGATTTCGCTGGCAGATACACACGGTGCTCACGAGCGCCTCGAGCAACATGGATCCGATGTTTCTGATGAATCATTTCACGATTAGTTAGAGGCTGCAGTGAAACATTACTATATGTGACTAGTATTTCTTTTCTTAAGCTGTTGCTGTTGTTTCTCATTTCTGAAATTTATCTTTTGATGCCTAATTCAGACAACATAGCACACTACCTTTCTGCTAAATTTTATAAGTGACAAAATATGTTTCAGATTGATCACTGCCGCTTTCCGTTTTACTCTTTTTCTAAAGTAAATAGCTTCATCCTTATGCTTCACAATTTCCAGTGGCAAAAATCACATTTCATATTTCTAATGCTATATTGTATCATACAATGAACAGAGTGAAGAGAATGACCATCCAGAGTACATAATCCGCGGTGAGCACATGCCTTATTTCTCACAGGATCATAATCTACCATGTATCACCATACTTCTTTATCGACTGCCTTCAACTATTCACCACATCTGCTAGATCAACATTTATTTCCTTTGCTGCTCATTGCTCTCTTGTACTTTTGCTTACTCAATGTTTCTTTTCTTTTGTATTGTTTACTTTCAGCATGTAAGGCTTTACAAATTGCTTTCATCATCTCCTATATCTCAGAACTTCCACCTGTCTCATTTCGAAAATTAATTTTCACCTAAGTTATATGACTTCATGTCTACGCCCCGCCTACGCTGTTATATATCTTAAATTTCTTTTCTCAAATAAACAATCACACTTACAGCTCCTGCAAATGGTACATAACTTGCTTCTCACCTACATTGAATTGATTGCAGGAACACCTTGTGGGATCCAGTACTTCGGAGAGCTTGAAGATCATTATTACAGGGGTAATGAGGTTAAGCTCTATGAACACCAGGTAGACGCTCTCTTTGCTATGGTCTGGCACAAGGAGCCAGACATCAAGTACTACATGTGCACAATCAATAAAACATTTGCTTAGCCAGGCCATGACATGGTACGCAAAAACACTCTTATCTTCCATATCACACAACAATCTGTATTCATCTAAATCACATGCTTTCTTGTAACATTAATTTCAGATACAATATACCGAACATAACTTGCTAGACTACATTGATCCGAACAATGACACACTCATGGTCAGACTTGCATATGCCCGTCTACGCATCGAATGTCGCATTATGCTAGGAACTGACAAGAGGGCCACTATAACCACCAGCTGGTCTGAGTTTTGTCGCTGTGCCAACATTCGCGAAGGAGACATCTGTGCTTTTCATTTTAGGGTCACTTCAAAGCACCGTGTGTTCTCACCGTGCACTGCCTCTAGATCCACCATCGAAGACACCGCAGTTCCTGTGTGAATATAATCTAGCACAGTACTCTGAATTATGCTCGTGATTAACCGATGGTTTAATTTTGGACCCTGCTATCTCATGCTTTTGAATATCCTAAAGCTATGTCGTTGCCTATGTAAACTCTATTATTCTCAGTCATGTGGTTTACATCCACCTGATGCATAATGGCACTCTTCTGTATATATCTATTAATTTCTACTCCTATTCTCTGCTTCAAATGTTAGTTGCTTAATTAACAGCAACATCAGACATGCTAACCAGAACAAAAATGTATGTGAAAGGTGCACCCACTAGCTGGCACCGCCCAGCTGCCCCTCAAGAGGCGCGCCACGGGCGCGCCCCAACCCCTAGTTCTCCTAATGATGTGATCCCGTTCATCAAATGACAACACTTGTCTATGGTTAGGATACTTAACCATCTTTGATTAATGAGCTAGTCTAGTAGAGGCTTACTAGGGACATGATGTTTTGTCTATGTATCCACACATGTATAAAGTTTCCGGTTAATACAATTCTAGCATGAATAATAAACATTTATAATGATATAAGGAAATATAAAATAACAATTTTATTATTACCTCTAGGGCATATTTCCTTCAGTCTCCCATTTGCACTAGAGTCAATAATCTAGTTCACATCGCCATGTGGTTTAACACCAATAGTTAACATCTTTATGTAATTAATACCCATAGTTCACATCGCCATGTGACCAACACCCAAAGGGTTTACTAGAGTCAATAATCTAGTTCACATCGCTATGTGATTAACACCCAAAGAGTACTAAGGTGTGATCATGTTTTGCTTGTGAGAGAAGTTTAGTCAACGGGTCTGCCACATTCAGATCCGTATGTATTTTGCAAATTTTCTATGCCTACAATGCTCTGCACGGAGCTACTCTACCTAATTGATCCCACTTTCAATATGTATCCATATCGAGACTTAGAGTCATCTGGATTAGTGTCAAAGTTTGCATCGACGTAACTCTTTACGACGAACTCTTTGTCTTTATCACCTCCATAACCGAGAAATATTTCCTTAGTCCTCTTAGGTAACTAAGGATAACTTTGACCGTCGTCCAGTGATCCACTCTTGGATCACTATCATACCCCCTTGCCAAACTCATGGTAAGGTACACGATAGGTCTGGTACACAACATAGCATAATTTATAGAACCTATGGCTAAGGCATAGGGAATGACTTTCATTCTCTCTCTATATTATGCCGTGGTCGGGTTTTGAGTCTTACTCAACTAATTCACACCTTGTAACACAGGTAAGAACCCTTTCTTTGACTGACCCATATTAAACTCCTTCAAAATCTTGTCAAGGTATGTGCTTTGTGAAAGTCCAATCAAGTGTCTTGATCTATCTCTATAGATCTTGATCCTAATATATAAGTAGCTTTATCGAGGTCTTTTATTGAAAAAAATATTCATATTTAAGTATCATTTTATGCTATCCAGAAATTCTATATCATTCTCGATCAACAATATGTCATCCACATATAATATCAGAAATGCTACAGAGCTCCCACTCTCTTTCTTATAAATACAGGCTTCTTTGAAAGTATGTATAAAACCATATGCTTTGATCACCTCATCAAAGCGTATATTCCAACTCCAAGATGCTTGCACCAGTCCATAAATGGATCGCTGGAGCTTGCACACTTTGTTAGCACCTTTAGGATCGACAAAACCTTCTGGTTGCGTCATATACAACTCTTCTTTAAGATATCCATTAAGGAATGCAATTTTGACATCCATTTGCCAGATTTCATAAAATGCGGCAATTGCTAACATGATTCGGACAGACTTAAGCATCGCTACGAGTGAGAAAATCTCATCGTAGTCAACAGCTTGAACTTGTCGAAAACATTTTTTGTGACAAGTCGAGCTTTGTAGATACTAACACTATTATCAGCGTCTATCTTCCTCTTGAAGATCCATTTATTCTCAATGGCTTGCCGATCATCGGGCAAGTCCACCAAAGTCCACACTTTGTTCTCATACATGGATCCTATCTCAGATTTCATGGCCTCAAGCCATTTATCGGAATCTGGGCTCATCATTGCTTCCTCATAGTTTGTAGGTTCGTCATGGTCTAGTAACGTGACTTCCAGAATAGGATTACAGTACCACTCTGGTGTGGAACATGCTCTGGTTGACCTACGAGGTTCGGTAGTAACTTGATCTGAAGTTTCATGATCATTATCATTAGCTTCCTCTCTACTTGGTGTAGGCATCACTAGAACTGATTTTTGTGATGAGCTAGTTTCCAATTCGAGAGAAGGTATAATTACCTCATCAAGTTCTACTTTCCTTCCACTCACTTCTTTTAAGAGAAACTCCTTCTCTAGAAAGGATCAATTCTTAGCAACAAAAATCTTGCCTTCGGATCTGTGATAGAAGGTATACCCAATAGTTTCTTTTGGGTATCCTATGAAGACACACTTCTCCGATTTGGGTTCGAGCTTATCAGTTTGTGACCTTTTCACATAAGCATCGCAACCCAAACTTTAAGAAACAACATCTTTGGTTTCTTGCCAAACCATAGTTCATACGGTGTCGTCTCAACGGATTTAGACGGTGCCCTATTTAACGTGAATGCAGCTGTCTCTAATGCATAACCCCAAAACGATAGTGGTAAATCGGTAAGAGACATTATAGATCACACCATATCGAATAAAGTACGGTTACAACGTTCGGACACACCATTACGCTGTGGTGTTTCAGATGACATGAGTTGTGAAACTATTCCACATTGTTTTAAATGAAGGCCAAACTGACAAATCTAATATTCGCCTCCTCGATCAGATTGTAGAAACTTTATTTTCTTGTTACGACAATTCTCCACTTCACTCTAAAATTCTTTGAACTTTTCAAATGTTTCAGACTTATATTTTATTAAGTAGATATACCCATATCTGCTCAAATCATGTGTGAAGGTTAGAAAAAAATGATACCCGCCGTGAGCCTCAACACTCATCGGACTACATACATCGGTACGTATTACTTCCAATAAGTCGGTAGCTCACTCCATTGTTCCGGAAATTGGAGTTTTAGTCATCTTGCCCATGAGGCATGGTTCGCAAGCATCAAATGATTCATAATCAAGTGATTCCAAAAAGTCCATCCACATGGAGTTTCTTCATGCGCTTTACACCAATATGACCTAAACGACAATGCCACAAATATGTTGCACTATCATTATCAACTTCGCATCTTTTGGCATCAATATTATGAATATGTGTATCACCACGATCGAGATTCAATAAATCATTTATATTGAGTGTATGACCATAGAAGGTTTTATTCATGTAAATAGAACAACGATTATTCTTTGACTTAAATGAATAACCGTACTTCAATAAACATGATCCAATCATATTCATGCTCAACGAAAACACCAAATAACATTTATTTTAGGTTCAACACTAATCCCGAAGGTAAAGGGAGTGTGCGATGGTGATCTTATCAACCTTGGAATCACTTCCAACACACACCGTCACCTCACCCTTAACTAGTCTCTGTTCATTTTGCAATTACTGTTTTGAGTTACTAACCTTAGCAACTGAACCGGTATCAAATACCCTGGGGTTACTATGAACACTAGTAAAGTACACATCAATAACACGTATGTCAAATATACCTTTGTTCACTTTGCCATCATTCTTATTCGCCAAGTATTTGGGGTAGTTCCGCTTCAGTCAGCATTCCCTTTGCAGTGGAAGCACCCAGTTTCAGGCTTAGGTCTAGTTTCTTCACGGGAGTGGAAACTTGCTTGCCATTATTTCTTGAAGTTCCCTTTCTTTTCATTTGCCCCTTTTCTTGAAACTAGTGGTCTTGTTAACCATCAACACTTGATGCTCTTTCTTGATTTCTACCTTCGCCGATTTTAGCACCGCGAAGAGCTCGTGAATCGTTTTCATGATCCCTTGCATATTATAGTTCATCACGAAGTTCCAGTAACTTGGTGATAGTGACTAGATAGCTCTGTCAATCACTATCTTATCTGGAAGATTAACTCCCACTTAATTCAAACGATTGTAGTACTCAGACATTTTGAGCACATGCTCACTGGTTGAGCTATTCTCCTTCATCTTGTAGGCAAAGTACTTGTTAGAGGTTGATAACCCACAAGTATAGGGGATCGCAGTAGTTTTCGATAAGTAAGAGTGTCGAACCCAACGAGGAGCTAAAGGTAGAACAAATATTCCCTCAAGTTCTATCGACCACCAATACAACTCTACTCACGCTTGACGTTCGCTTTACCTAGAACAAGTATGAAACTAGAAGTACTTTGTAGGTGTTTTTGGGTAGGTTTGCAAGATATTAAAGAGCACGTAAATAAAAAGAAGGGGCTGTTTAGATAAAGACACAACTAAATTAGTTTTAGTAGAGAGTTTTTTATTACGAGAAAGTTATTTGTCCCTAGGCAATCGATAACTAGACCGGTAATCATTATTGCAATTTTATTTGAGGGAGAGGCATAAGCTAACATACTTTCTCTACTTGGATCATATGCACTTATGATTGGAACTCTAGCAAGAATCCGCAACTACTAAAGATCATTAAGGTAAAACCCAACCATAGCATTAAAGCATCAAGTCCCCTTTATCCCATACGCAAACAACCTACTTACTCGGGTATATGCTTCTGTCACTCACGCCATACACCATAAGCAAATCATGAACATATTGCCAACCCTACAGCGGGGATCTCTCACGCTTGCGCGACACGGAGAGCACCATAGGACAACACTAATAATAAAACATGCAACTCAAACAAATCACGATCATCAAATAGCCCATAGGACAAAACGGATCTACTAAAACATCATAGGATAGCCATACATCATTGGGAAATAATATATAGCGTTGAGCACCATGTTTAAGTAGAGATTACAACGGGTAAGAGAGAGGTTACACCGCTGCATAGAGGGGGGGAAGAGTTGGTGATGATGGCGGTGAAGTTGTTGGTGAAGATTGTGGTGATGATGATGGCCCCCGGTGGCACTCTGGCGCCACCGGAAGTGAGGGGGAGAGAGCCCCCCTCCTTCTTCTTCTTCCTTGACCTCCTCCCTAGATGGGAGAAGGGTTTCCCCTCTGGTCCATGGCCTCCATGGCATGGGAGGGGCGAGAGCCCCTCCGAGATTGGATCTGTCTCTCTGTCTCTCTCTGTTTCTGCGCTCCCTTCTGGCGGCCCTTTCACCGTTTCGTATATATATGGAGATCCGTAACTCCGATTGTATTGAAACTTCGCCGAGATTTTTTCCTGAAAATTAGCTTTCTTGCGTCCGAAGAAGGGCATCAACCACCTTACGGGGAGCCCACGAGGGTCAGGGGCGCCCCCAGGGGGGTGGGGCGCGCCCCCCTGCCTCGTGCCTCCCTCGGGCACCGTCTCGCATGGATTTTTCTTCCGGAATTCTCCAAATATTCCAAAAATATTCTCCGTCCATTTTTATCCCGTTTGGATTCCGTTTGATATGGGTTTCTGAGAAACATAAAACATGCAACAAACAGGAACTGGCACTGGATCAATATGTTAGTCCCAAAAATAGTATAAAAAGTTGCCAAAAGTATATGAAAGTTGAATAATATTGGCATGGAACAATCAAAAATTATAGATACGACGGAGACGTATCAGCATCCCCAAGCTTAAATCCTGCTCGTCCTCGAGTAGGTAAATGATAAAAAAGATAATTTTCGATGTGGAATGCTACCTAGCATAATCTTGATCATGTATCTAATCATGGCATGAATATTAAGATACGAGTGATTCAAAGCAATAGTCTATCATTTGACATAAAAAAAATAACACTTCAAGCCTACTAATAAAGCAATCATGTCTTTTCAAAATATCATGGCCAAAGAAAGTTATCCCTACAAAATCATATAGTCTGGCTATGCTCCATCTTCACCACACAAAATATTCACATCATGCACAACCCCGATGACAAGCCAAGAAATTGTTTCATACTTTTGACGTTCTCAAACCTTTTCTACTTTCACACAATATATGAGCGTGAGCCATGGACATAGCACTATAGGTGGAATAGAATGGTGGTTGTGGAGAAGACAAAAATGAGAAGATAGTCTCACATCAACTAGGCGTATCAACGGGCTATGGAGATTCCCATCAATAGATATCAATGTGAGTGAGTAGGGATTGCCATGCAACGGATGCACTAAGAGCTATAAGTGTATGAAATCTCAGACTGAAAACTAAGTGGGTGTGCATCCAACTTGCTTGCTCATGAAGACCTCGGGCGTTTGAGGAAGCCCATCATCGGAATATACAAGCCAATTTCTATAATGAAAATTCCCACTAGTATATGAAAGTGATAACTCAAGAGTCTCTCTATATGAAGAACATGGTGCTACTCTGAAGCACAAGTGTGGAAAAAGGATAGTAACATTGCCCCTTCTCTCTTTTTATCTCATTTTTTTGGTGGGCTTCTTTGGCCTCTTTTTTTGGGCTTCTTTGGCCTCTTTTATTTATTTTTAAAGTCCGGAGTCTCATCCCGACTTGTGGGGGAATCATAGTCTCCATCATCCTTTCTTCACTGGGGCAATGCTCTAATAATGATGATCATCACACTTTTATTTACTTACAACTCTATATTACAACTCGATATCTAGAACAAATATATGACTCTATATGAATGCCTCCGGCGGTGTACCGGGATGTGCAATGATCTAGCGTAGCAATGACATCAAAAAACGGACAAACCATGAAAACATCATGCTAGCTATCTTACGATCATGCAAAGCAATATGACAATGAATTCTCAAGTCATGTATATGATGATAATGGAAGTTGCATGGAAATATATCTCGGAATGGCTATGGAAATGCCATGATAGGTAGGTATGGTGGCTAATTTGAGGAAGGTATATGGTGGGTTTATGGTACCGGCTAAAGTTGCGTGATACTAGAGAGGCTAGCAATGATGGAAGGGTGAGAGTGCATATAATCCATGGACTCAACATTAGTCATAAAGAACTCACATACTTATTGCAAAAGTCTATTAGCTATCGAAACAAAGTACTATGCGCATGCTCCTAGGGGGATAGATTGGTAGGAAGAGACCATCGCTCGTCCCCGACCGCCACTCATAAGGAAGACAATCAATAAATAAATCATGCTCCGACTTCATCACATAACGGTTCACCATACGTGCATGCTACGGGAATCACAAACTTCAACACAAGTATTTCTACAATCCACAACTACCCACTAGCATGACTCTAATATCACCATCTTTATATCGCAAAACTATTGCAAGGAATCAAACATATCATATTCAGTGATCTACAAGTTTTATGTAGGATTTTATGACTAACCATGTGAATGACCACTTCCTGTCATCTCTCTAAATAGATATAAGTGAAGCAAGAGAGTTTAATTCTTTCTTCAAAATATATGCCCACGCTCTAACAAATATAAGTGAAGCAAAAGAGCATTCTACAAATGGCGGTTTTCTATGTAAAGAGAAACATGCAATCCAAACTTCAAATGATATAAGTGAAGCACATGAAGCATTCTATAAAGCCATACTCAAAAGATATAAGTGAAATGCATAGAGAATTCTATAAATAAACCAAGGACTATCTCATACCAGCATGGTGCATAAAAGAAAAATGAAAACTAAATGCAAAAGACGCTCCAAGATTTGCACATATCGCATGAACGAAACGAATCCGAAAACATACCGATACTTGTTGAAGAAAGAGGGGATGCCTTTCGGGGCATACCCAAGCTTAGACACTTGAGTATCCTTGAAAATTTACTTGGGGTGCCTCGGGCATCCCCAAGCTTGAGCTCTTGCCTCTCTTCCTTCTTCTCACATCGAGACCTTCTCGATCATCAAACACTTCATCCACACAAAACTTCAACAGAAAACTCGGTAAGATCCGTTAGTATAATAAAGCAAATCAATACTCTAAGTACTGTTTCAAACCAATTCATATTTTATTTCTTCATTGTGTCTACTGTAATATAACTTTTCCATGGCTTAATCCACTAATATATCTCGTTAGTTTCATCAAAACAAGCAAATTATGCATCAAAAACCGAATCTGTCTAAAACAGAACAGTTTGTAACAATCTGAACATTCACCATATCTATGGTACTCCACAAATTCTACCACAATTATGAAAAATACAAAATTTGTATATAAAGACAGTGCAAAAAGTTTCAGAACCATTTGACGTTCCAGTAAAAAATGTAAAATCACGCACTACAGCCAAAATTTCTGTCCTGCACCGTACAAACCAACAAGCAAAGTGAACATCCTAAAGGCAAACCTTGGCACATTATTTTTATAATACAATGGAATTGTACAAGGGGATAATTATTTTTGTTGAAAAGTTTCTGTAATCAAGATTCACAAAGTTTCCGTGAGCATGAACAAAGTTCAAGGCTAGCTCCCACTTCAACAATGCTCGTCTCTCTCACTTTCGCTTTTCTTTTTTGAAAAGTTTTGGGTTTCCCTCTTTATTTTTTTTGTTTTTAAACTATATAAAAGCACTCAACAGAAATAAATGACTCTCTAAAACTTCCGGGTTGTCTCCCTGGCAGCACTTTCTTTAAAGCCATTAAGCTAGGCATATAGTGCTCAAGTAGTGAATCCACCTGGATCCCAAGGTATATCAAAGCCAATTTTAATTAACAATGATTTTGAATTTAGTAGTGAGCACAAAGCAACATATATCATGTAACAACAAAGTCTAACTCTCTTCCTATGCATCGGCATGTCATAAAAGAACAATTCATGCACACATAGTAAAGGCCAATGCACAGTATAAACAGTTTCTTGCAATTTTATCGTATTGGAAACATAGAGAGGTGGAGATATAGTTCCTCTCTCATAATAATTGCAAGTAGGAGCAGAAAGCACATGCATATTATATCTATCAAAATCATCATGTGCAACAGTAAAAGGCAACCCATCAATATAATTCTTAATAAGCACAAACTTCTCCGATATAGTGTAGTTTGGAGAATTCAAAAAGATAATAGGACTATCATGTGTGGGTGCAATAGCAACAATTTCATGTTTAACATAAGGAACTATAGCAAGTTCATCTCCATAAGCATCATTCATATTGGCATCATGGCCACAAGCATAGCAAGCATCATCAAAAAGGGATATTTCAAGAGAATCAACGGGATCATAACAATCATCATAGCAATCATCCTTCGGTAAGCACGAAGGGAAATTAAACAATGTATGATTTGAAGAGTTACTCTCATTAGAAGGTGGGCACGGGTAGCTAATCCGCTCTTCCTCCTTTTGTTCTTCGCTCTCCTCCTCGTCTTTTTCACAGTTTCATCAATTTCTTCTTCCATAGACTCCTGCAAAATATTAATCTCTTCTTGGACAGCGGAGTAGTCCTCAATATATGGTTCAACATAGGCATTAGAAGCATAATTATCATAGCAATATTTAAGTATGGCAAAAATTTCAGATTTGTAAAGAGTAGCATCATACTTTTCAATCAAAGAAGCAATTTCGTAAGCACCCTGAAAAGCAACAAATTCTTCAATTTGTTGAACATCATAGTAATTATAAACACCCTTAGCATACGAAGATACGATTCCATTATCACTAAACTCACATTATAGGGAAGGTGTTTCTTAGGGTTTTCAGAACAACAAGTAAAATCATATATTTCACATAAATTCCAGGCATAGCATTGCAAACGATGAATTTGACCCAGTAAAAGTTTCCCTTTTTCAGATATACGGTGTCGCACATAACAAGCATGCTCATCTAAAGATTTGCCCTCAACTAAGCTAGTTGGGGTTTCAGCACGAGCACATAGGGATCGAAGATGATCCAAGTAATAAGTTTCAGGAGTGTGATAGATTTTGAGTGGTTCTTCAACCATTGGTTCAGTAGGTACAACTATTTTTTTTGGTATTTTGTGTTCCATATCCATAACTAAAGATAGAAAACAACTAATAACAGTAAATAAAAATTACTTAGTGATAAAGCAAACAAGCACACACAAGAATATTCACCCCACGCTATTGCTCCCTGGCAATGGCGCCAGGAAAAGGTCTTGATAACCCACAAGTATAGGGGATCACAACCGTTTTCGATAAGTAAGAGTGTCGAACCCAACGAGGAGCTAAAGGTAGAACAAATATTCCCTCAAGTTCTATTGGCCACCGATACAACTCTACGCACGCTTGACGTTCGCTTTACCTAGAACAAGTATGAAACTAGAAGTACTTTGTAGGTGTTTTTGGATAGGTTTGCAAGGTAATAAAGAGCACGTAAATAAAAAGTAGGGTCTATTTAGATAAAGACACAACTAAATTAGTTTTAGTAGAGAGCTTTTTGTTACGAGAAAGTTATTTGTCCCTAGGCAATCGATAACTAGACCGGTAATCATTGTTGCAATTTTATTTGAGGGAGAGGCATAAGCTAACATACTTTATCTACTTGGATCATATGCACTTATGATTGGAACTCTAGCAAGCATCCGCAACTACTAAAGATCATTAAGGTAAAACCCAACCATAGCATTAAAGCATCAAGTCCCCTTTATCCCATACGCAAACAACCTACTTACTCGGGTATATGCTTCTGTCACTCACGCCATACACCATAAGCAAATCATGAACATATTGCCAACCCTACAGCGGGGATCTCTCACGCTTGCGCGACACGGAGAGCACCATAGGACAACACTAATAATAAAACATGCAACTCAAACAAATCACGATCATCAAATAGCCCATAGGACAAAACGGATCTACTAAAACATCATAGGATAGCCATACATCATTGGGAAATAATATATAGCGTTGAGCACCATGTTTAAGTAGAGATTACAACGGGTAAGAGAGAGGTTACACCGCTGCATAGAGGGGGGGAAGAGTTGGTGATGATGGCGGTGAAGTTGTTGGTGAAGATTGTGGTGATGATGATGGCCCCCGGTGGCACTCTGGCGCCACCGGAAGTGAGGGGGAGAGAGCCCCCCTCCTTCTTCTTCTTCCTTGACCTCCTCCCTAGATGGGAGAAGGGTTTCCCCTCTGGTCCATGGCCTCCATGGCATGGGAGGGGCGAGAGCCCCTCCGAGATTGGATCTGTCTCTCTTTGTTTCTGTGTTCCCTTCTGGCCGCCCCTTCACCGTTTCGTATATATATGGAGATCCATAACTCCGATTGGACTAAAACCTTCGCCGAGATTTTTTTCCTGAAAATTAGCTTTCTCGCGGCCGAAGAAGGGCATCAACCGCTTTACGGGGAGCCCACGAGGGTCAGGGGCGCGCCCAGGGGGTGGGGCGCGCCCCCCTGCCTCATGCCTCCCTCGGGCACCGTCTCGCGTGGATTTTTCTTCCGGAATTCTCCAAATATTCCAAAAATATTCTCCGTCCGTTTTTATCCCGTTTGGATTCCGTTTGATATGGGTTTCTGCGAAACATAAAACATGCAACAAACAGGAACTGACACTGGGCACTGGATCAATATGTTAGTCCCAAAAACAGTATAAAAAGTTGCCAAAAGTATATGAAAGTTGAATAATATTGGCACGTAACAATCAAAAATTATAGATACCACGGAGACGTATTAGAGGTCTCATACCTCTCGACTCGGGCATGAGTCTGAAATACCAATTTCAGCTCTTGGAACAACTTATATGCTCCATGGCGTTCAAAATGGTTTTTGAAGTCCCAGTTCTAAGTCGTAAAGCATGACACACTAAACTATCAAGTAGTCATCATATTGAGCTTGCCAAACGTTCATAACGTCTGCATCTGCTCCTGCAATAGGTCCGTCACCTAGTGGTGCATCAAGGACATAATTCTTCTCTGCAGCAATGAGGATAATCCTCAGATCACTGACCCAGTCCGCATCATTGCTACTATCATATTTCAACTTATTTTTCTCTAGGAACATATCGAAAATAAATGGGGAGCTACATCGCAAGCTATTTATCTACAACATAGATATGCAAATACTATCAAGACTAAGTTCATGATTAATTAAGTTCAATTAATCATATTACTTAAGAACTCCCACTTAGATAGACATCCCTCAAGTCCTCTAAATGATATGTGATCCAAATCAACTAAACCATGTCCGATCATCACGTGAGATGGAGTAGTCATCAATGGTGAACATCTCTATGTTGATCATATCTACTAAATGATTCATGTTCGACCTTTCGGTCTCCAGTGTTTCGAGGCCATGTCTGTACATGCTAGGCTCGTCAAGTTTAACCCGAGTATTCCGCATGTGCAAAGCTGTCTTGCACCCGTTGTATGTGAACGTAGAGCCTATCACACCCGATCATCACGTGGTTTCTCAGCACGAAGAACTTTCGCAACGGTGCATACTCAGGGAGAACACTTATAGCTTGAAATTTAGTTAAGGGATCAACTTATAATGCTACCACTGTACTAAGCAAAATAAGATGCATAAAAAGATAAACATCACATGCAACCAAAATATGTGACATGATATGGCCATTATCATCTTGTGCCTTTGATCTCCTTCTCCAAAGCACCATCATGATTTCCATCATCACCGTCTTCACACCTTGATCTCCATCATAGCGTCATTGTCGTCTCGCCAACTATTGCTTCTACGACTATCGCTAACGCATAATGATAAAGTAAAGCAATTACATTGCGTTTGCATTTCATACAATAAAGCGAAAACCATAAGGCTCCTGCCAGTTGCCAATAACTTTTACAAAACATGATCATCTCATACAATAACGTATATCACATCATGTCTTGACTATATCACATCACAACATGTCCTGCAAAAACAAGTTAGACGTCCTCTAGTTTGTTGTTGCAAGTTTTGCGTGGCTGCTACAAGCTTCTAGTAAGAACCGTTCTTACCTACGCATCAAAACCACAACCGTGATTTATTAAGTTTGTTGTTTTAACCTTCAACAAGGACCGGCCGCAGTCAAATTCAATTCAACTAAAGTTGGAGAGACAGACACCCGCCAGCCACCTTTATGCAAAACTAGTTGCATGTTTGTCGGTTGAACCGGTCTCATGAACGTGGTCATGTAAGGTTGGTCCGGGCTGCTTCATCCAACAATACCGCCGAATGAAAATAAGACGTTCGTGGTAAGCAGTATGACGATCACCGCCCACAACTCTTTATGTTCTACTCGTGCTTATCATCTACGCATAGACCTGGCTCTGATGCCACCGTTGGGAAACGTAGCACGAAATTTCAAAAAAAAATCTTACGCTCATGCAAGATCTATCTAGGAGATGCATAGCAACGAGAGGGGGAGAGTGTGTCCACGTACCCTCGTATACTGAAAGCGGAAGCGTTGGACAACACAGTTGATGTAGTCAAACTTTTTCTCGTTCCGACCGATCAAGCACCGAACGCACCTTCGAGTTCTGCACACATTTATCTCGATGACGTCCCTTGAACTCTTGATCCAGCAAAGTGTCAAGGGAGAGTTCCATTAGCACGAAGGCATGGTTACGGTGATGGTGAAGTGATCCACACAGGGCTTCGCCAAAGCACTACGAAGATATGACCAGAGGCGTAAACTGTGGAGGGGTGATAACCCACAAGTATAGGGGATCGCAACAGTTTTCGAGGGTAAAGTATTCAACCCAAATATATAGATTCAACACAAGGGGACCAAAGAATATTTGGAGGTATTAGCAGCTGAGTTGTCAATTTAACCACACTTGGAGATTAATTATCTACAGCAAAGTAGTTTGATAGTTTTGATAGTAGTGACAACAGCAATAGTTGAAGGAAATATGCCCTAGAGGCAATAATAAAGTTATTATTTATTTCCTTATTTCATGATAAATGTCCATTATTCATGCTAGAATTGTATTAATTGGAAACATAATACATGTGTGAATACATAGACAAACAGAGTGTCACTTGTATGCCTCTACTTGACTAGCTCGTTGATCAAAGATGGTTATGTTTCCTAACCATGGACAAAGAGTTGTTATTTGATTAACGGGATCACATCATTAGTTGAATGATCTGATTGACATGACCCATTCCATTAGCTTAGCACCCGATCATTTAGTATGTTGCTATTGCTTTCTTCATGACTTATACATGTTCCTATAACTATGAGATTATGCAACTCCCGTTTACCGGAGGAACACTTTGGGTACTACCAAATGTCACAACGTAACTGGGTGATTATAAAGGAGTACTACAGGTGTCTCCAAAGGTACATGTTGGGTTGGCGTATTTCGAGATTAGGATTTGTCACTCCGATTGTCGGAGAGGTATCTCTGGGCCCTCTCGGTAATGCACATCACTTAAAGCCTTGCAAGCATTGCAACTAATGAGTTAGTTGCGGGATGATGTATTACGGAATGAGTAAAGAGACTTGCCGGTAACGAGATTGAACTAGGTATTGAGATACCGACGATCGAATCTCGGGCAAGTAACATACCAATGACGAAGGGAACAACATATGTTGTTATGCGGTTTAACCGATGAAGATCTTTGTAGAATATGTAGGAGCCAATATGAACATCCAGGTTCCGCTATTGGTTATTGACCGGAGATGTGTCTCGGTCATGTCTACATAGTTCTCGAACCCGTAGGGTCTGCACGCTTAAAGTTCGATGACGGTTATATTATGAGTTTATGTGTTTTGATGTACCAAAGGAGTTTGGAGTCCCGGATGAGATTGGGGACATGACTAGGAGTCTCTAAATGGTCGAGATGTAAAGATTGATATATTGGACGACTATATTCGGATATCGGAAAGGTTCCGAGTGATTCGGGTATTTTCGGGAGTACCAGGGAGTTACGGGAATTCGTATTGGGCCTTAATGGGCCATAGGGGAAAAGAGAGAAAGGCCTCAAAGGGTGGCCACACCCCTCCCCATGGGCTGGTCCGAATTGGACTAGGGAGGGGGGGCGCCCCCTTCCTTCCTTCTCCTTTTCTCTTCCCTTTCCTTCCCTCCTACTCCTACTACTTGGAAGGGTTCCTAGGTCTACTAGGAAAGGGGGAATCCTACTCCCGGTGGAAGTAGGACTCCCCTAGGGTGCGCCATAGAGAGGGCCAGCCCTCCCCCTCCTCCACTCCTTTATATACGGGGGCAGGGGGCATCCCAAAGACACAACAATTGATCTCTTGATCTCTTAGCCGTGTGCGGTGCCCCCTCCACCATAGTCTACCTTGATCATATTGTAGCGGTGCTTAGGCGAAGCACTGCGTCGGTAGAACATCATCATCGTAACCATGCCGTCGTGCTGATGAAACTCTCCCTCAACACTCGACTGGATCGGAGTTCAAGGGACGTCATCGAGTTGAACGTGTGCAGAACTTGGAGGTGCCGTGCGTTCGGTACTTGATCGGTCGGATCATGAAGATGTACGACTACATCAACCGCGTTGTGCTAACACTGCTGTTTTCAGTCTACGAGGGTACGTGGACAACACACTCCCCTCTCGTTGCTATGCATCACCATGATCTTTCGTGTGCGTAGGAAATATTTTGAAATTACTACGTTCCCCAACAGTGGCATCCGAGCCTGGTTGGTCAAAGTTGAACCTCGGGAAGCACGGGCGCACTATATTTTGGAATGGAGGGAGTATTATACATTACAGAGTTGTTAAACTAAAGTGCATGTTTAAAGTGTGCTATTTATGACTTTATGATACTAATATTACTTCCAAATTGAAAATGTTGCCACGACGACCAAAAACGCTGCCACAACAACATTTTTTCTTTTTGCCTACCATAAGGTATCACTCGCGGGCACAAATAGTCGCTCACCACCAGAATGTATGCCCACCACTGATGCAATGTTAGTAGGGGCAGGAGGTCAGTGGCGGGTGGCCCTGAGATCCTGGCCCACCACTGCTGGGCTTTTGCCGTCCGCCACTGCTAGGCATTCCTGCAGCAGTGGTGGTCGTGAAATAAACCATCTATAACCACGCATGCAAGCCTCGATGTACCGCACAGGGGAAAAAGAATGTAGACTTCTCATCTTATGTGGAGATAAAGAGAGAGATACACCTTAGGATTGACCACATTCAAACGCACTATCATGTGTGAGCACCGAGGCCACTGTCAGCGAGGGTGGGAAGGCAGATAAGTGGCACCATAGATAGGATTCCATGTTGAAATAAATGACATGGACCTATTGGGGTATCGAGTCATGTTTATTGGGTTAGGGCATGTCCTATTTTCTCTCTCATTGCAACACATGGGCTCTTTTGCTAGTTATACAACAAATTGCCTATGCTTGACCTGATTACCCACAATCGGTCCAGTCGAGTGGACGTTGTGGAGAAGGACAACCACAAATTGAGCCTTCATGACACCAACCCAACTGAGTTTGTTTAGACAACTCCGACCTAGCTAAGTGATTTCCTAGCATTAACTCAGGCCGTTCCGGCCTACTGGGCCAAATCCTTGACTTAGGCCTACTCTAGGGATACCTGTCAGCTGATAAGACAATTTTTGTGGAGATTAGCTAAACACCCGATGCCAACGAATGATGTTAGAGCTCGTCGGAAGATGTCTACCACATCATCTTGTGGCCTGTGTGGGCAGATGATTCTTGACGACATTCTTTGCTGGAATGCTTGATGGCGAGGTGCATTTGGGCACTTGTTGATGGGGAGCTAGATGAACACCTATCTGCAACGACAGAACCTAGCACCAAGTAGTGGATCTTCTCCATAATAGATACATTATCACATGGTGCCTTCATAAGGCTTTACGGGACATTGTGGGTGATTTGGTGGTCTAGAAGGAAAGCTATGGATGATGAAATCTTCTAGAGTCCCTCAGCCACCCGTCTCTTCAGATGTAGGTTCATTGAGGAACTTGACATCATCCTGGGGAAGACACAGAAGGTTCATGTGACCATAAACAGTACTGTGGTTCATCCCAAAGCACTTTCGTATGGGTACGCCAAAATTCTTGCGGACGCAAGTACCATGCGGAGTCGCATTGGTGGAGCCACAGCTGTTGTTTGTCACGATCTTAGAGGGGAATTTCTTTGGCAGCTCTTCCCTGGTGATTCACGGATCAACAACGTTGTGACGCTAGAAGCCATAGCGTGCCGGGAGGTGCTATCCTTGCAGAGGATCTAATGTTGCGTAATTTCATTGTCCCATCAGATTTGAAGATTATTGTCAAAGATATTCAAAATGGAAGCAACACAGCATATGGTAACATTATTAGCGAGATTAAGAGTAGAGCTCTAATGTTCAATTGTGCGTTTACTTATGAAGGTAGAGCCGTGAACGTAGATGCAGATAGGTTAGCCAAGTTTTCTTATTCTCTTGATAACGGACGACACATTTGGTTGGTCCATCATTATGATCCCATTTGTATTCCACCCCGTGCGGATTTTGAGCAATAAAACTTGGTGGTACCCCTAAAAAAAGCTGATAAGCCAATTTTTTTAAAAGGTACATATTATAAGACATATTATGTCTTAGTGTTTTTTGGGGGGTGAGGGTTGGCCGGGGGGGAGGGGGTGTTAAAAGGACCTTTCTTAATCAGATTGGATCAGAATGATCCATGGTGCAGAGATCTCTACTTCTAATGGACCAGTTGGTAGCCTGGTACTCCGGTTTTATTTTGGTACTTTGATTTTATTTTCATCCCACCTCCTACCACACCTCCCACTGGTTTATTTTTTTGCCTCACTTCTCACACAAGGAAAAAAATTCTAAACACATCAGAACTTTCTATGCGGGTGCAAATTATTTAGCAATGTCTTTATGTGAAAGAATCAATCACGATCAATCTTTAAACACCAAATATAAATTAATTAATCTTACCATAATTAAGTCTATCAATCATATTAATTAATAGTTCCATACATCATAAAAATTACATTAATCGAAATTCTATATGTTGTGCAATCACTTCAGTCGTTTCGTTCTTCTCGTTTGCTCCCTGTTTTAGCGCGAGCGCCGGGCCGGTAGGTAGACCACATGCCAATAGCGCTCTGTTCTCTTCGGCTTGCTTTACTTCCCCAACTCCACATCTTGATCGTCCTCCCATCCCCAACATTCACGCCTGCTCCTCCCTAAAGCAATCCTATGCCGCCATGGCCTCGAGCACACCCCGTCACATCGTCTCCATCGCCTCCTTCTAGCTCGTACTGCTCCAGTTTTCCCCGCCAACCTCGCTCCCCGACGGCGCCTCTCCTACCCTTCCACCCTTGCTAGGTCTCTCGTGATGATTTTTTGTCCAATGTTTCTACCATTGCCGATCCCTTCGTGCGCTTCGTCGACATCTACCTCCATGCTAGCACTGAATTCGCCACCTCCGATGATGGCACATGAGCTGTTGTTGTCCGGTCTTGTCACTTGCTCCGGGAGGTCCCATGCTCTTCTTGAAGGAGGACTTTGCATTCAAGGAAGGGGCCATCTTCAAAGCTGCCTGCTTGCTCAATGATGACGCACTATTTGAACGCTTTGGCTATCTCCGGGATGTAGTTGAAGTGTACTTCAAGCTGTCGGATGAGGTCTGCATGTTATGTTTGTGCTCAAAATTTTGACGATTCTATTGTCGGAAGCAGCCACAAAACTGTGCATCAATTTGTGCCAACAATATATGCACAAAATTGATAGATTAATCTTAAGAAATAATTATTGTTCAAAATAGAAGTCGAATCTTGATTCATATATACATTTTCTTTGAACACTAGCAGAAATACTATGATACTTGAGTACATGTGATGTTTCGACTTCTGGGGCAACATGACATAAGGACGCGGCTCCGCTGATGTGCCCTTATGTTGGGAGCCGGATCCTCTGACATACTGCACCTTGATGTTGAGCCCACTAATATGTGGACCCAGTCCCACATGTCATAGGCCCAACATCAGGGTGCAGTAGGTCACAGGATACGGCTCCCGACATAAGTGCACCAACATTCGGAGATCACCACCTAGAAGGATCAGTATGCTAGAATGCCCTGGTATATATTGGTGTTGTTCGGTTGTCTACACTTCAAAAAAGACACATCCATGACATTTTGGGCCGAACGAATTTTTTTCCTGTCATACATATGACACTTCTATGACGATAATTGTGAAAAACCCGGTATCATCATAGATGTGGTGGGCTCCTACTTATATGACAAAAAATCGTGACAGAAAATGGGCTTTTCGTCCTGGGCGGGCCAGAGATGCAGCTACATGACATTCTTTGGGCCGTCCATGACAAAAAAAACCATGGTAGAAGCAAGGGCGAGAAAATTTTTGGGGAGTTCCCGGTTACGGTGGGAGGTCGGGGGCCGAGCGATGCGCGTTTCTCTCGTACACGTACGCGCGTGTGTGCGAGGCGTTGGCTCTAACTAAACCCGAGCGAGGCGTTGGGCTCTAACTGAACCCAAGCGATTGCACTGCAGGCTACGCGTTACTGAACCCGAGCGATCGATCGATGGTTGTTAACTGAACTCGATCGAGCGATTCCTTCGCTACTGCTGCTAACTGAAGCCGATCGATACTGCCTCTGGATGAACAGTGAGCGTTACCGCGGGGGGGGGGGGGGGGGTTGGATGAACAGTTCCCGATGGGGGTGGATGAACAGGACCCCGTGGTGTTGCCTCTGGATGAACAGGACCCCGATCGATCGAGCCGGTTGGGGCTGGATGAACAGGACCCCATGGAGGGCTGGATGAACAGGACCACCCCGTGGAGGGCAGGATGAACAGTAGCCCGTGGAGGGGTGGTTGAACAGGAGCCCGTGGAGAGGGTTGGTTGAACTGTAGCCGGTGGAGTTGCGCGCGGTGGAGGCTGGATGAACAGGAGCCCGTGGATGAACAGTCGCAGGTGGAGGCTGGAGGAGGTCGACGGTGGATGAACAGTAGCTTGTGGAGGCTGGAGGGGGTCGACCGTGGAGATGAACAGTATCCCGTGGAGTCCCGTTTTGCGGTACGCCACACCCCTCCCGATGAACAGGACCCCCGTTTCGACCGTAACGCTCCAACACAAGTCCGTTTCGTCCGTTGCGGTACGCCACACCCCTCCCGATGAATAGGACCCCCGTTTCGACCGTAGGAGATCCGTTTCCTCCGTTTTGTGGTACGCCAGACCCTTCCCGATCAACAGGACCCCGTTTCGAACGTAGGAGGTCCGTTTCCTCCGTTGTGCGGTATGCCAGGCCTCGTTTCCATCGCCTGTTCCGTCCAAGCCATCCCGATGAACACGACCACGCATTCCGTTCCGACCCAGCCGGTTGGCTCCCGCGCGTTCCGTTGCCTCCCCATGAACACAACGCATTCCGTTGGCTCCCCATGAACACGCCAACGACGCTGTTTCTCCGTTCCGACCCAGCCATGTCAATGAGCCCTCGCCGTATGTATGCACGAGTAGGCGTTCGAGACCCGCCCGTATGCACACATATGTGGCCGTATTTTCTTTCTTGCACCCTGTCCGTCTCTACTACGACACGTGCACGCCTCTACATCCACCAGTATATATGTACGTACACTTTTGCGACCAGAATGACAACGCTACGTACGCTTCGACCAGGTGGGTCCCGATTGTCAGGCACTTCCTTGCGTGCGAAGATGTAGCTGGTGGGTCCCAGCAGTCAGGGGGCGAAATACGATGGCCCGTCCGGTGGGTCCCCGCTGTCAGGTGGAGGAATAATTATTTTGCACGTAATAAGGAGGCACTTCCTTGCTGCGGCCGTGGACCCAGATGTCAGCCTCTGCACGTACAGTCCATGTCCGATGGAAGCCGTTCCTTGACCACGTTGACCACGCCGCACCGAGAGCACCAGAGCGGTGGACGACGGCGAGGCCTAGGAAGGGGACGACGCGGAGCCGGGGAAGACGCGGCAGTGTATGCCCACGCGTAGAGGAGTACGAGGGTTCATTGGTTCACTGCGGTGTGAGGCTGCCGTCGCCGCAGAATAACAGGGGGTGTGGGTGAGTAGAGGGATGGCCTGGCCAGCGGTGGGAGTAGTAGGGTGCGGTGAGGCCTCCGCCGCATCATAGCTGGCCACGGGAGGCAGGAGCACGAGGCACGACCGACGCTGGTTTGGGTGGCTGGAGCAAGAAGATCAGAGGCTGAAGAAGCACTACAACCGTTGGATGGACATCGTACGGTCACTGGAGCTAGAATCGTGCATATAGACTAAGTTGACAAAGCCCTCCGTCCTCGTCAACTTAGTAGGCCCACAAGTGAGCCTCCCACCAAGGTGGGTCCCAGCTAGCAGGGGTATTCATTTTTTGTGCATAATAAGGAGGCACTTCTGGTGGGTCCGAGCTGACAGCAGGGGGAACGTTTTTTTTGCGAAATACGGTGGCCCGTCGGGTGGATCCCAGTAGTCAGGGGCAAACGTTTTTTTCGCGATATACTGGTGTGCGTCCGGTGGGTCCCTACTGTCAGGTGGAGCAATAATTATTTTCCGCGTAATCAGGAGGCACTTCCTTGTGGCTGTCGTGGACCCAGCTGTCAGCCTCTCCACGTACAGTATTCTTCCGATGGAATTCGGTCGTTGACCACATTGACCACGCCGCGCCGACAGCACCACGATGGTGGACGACGGCGATGCCTAGGAAGGGGACGACGCGGAGCTGGGGAAGACGCGACAGTGGATGCCCACGCGGAGAGGAGTATGAGGGTTCACTGGTTCGGCTGCGTTGCCGTCGCCGCAGAATAACAGGGGGTGTGGGTGAGTGGAGTGGAGGGATGGCCTGGCCAGCGGTGGGAGTAGTATGGGGGCGGTGAGGCGTCCGCGGCAGCAAGCTGGCCACGGGAGGCAGGAGCAGGAGGCACGACCGGCACTGCTTTGGGCGGCTGGAGCAAGAGGACCAGAGGTTGAAGAAGCACTACGGCCGTTGGATGGACATCGTACGGTCAGTCGAGCTAGAATTGTGCATATTGACTAAGTTGACAAAGCCCTTCGTCCCCGTCAACTTAGTATGCCCACTATACTGGGTCCCAGCTAGCAGGGGAGTATTCATTTTTTGTGCGTAATAAGGAGTCACTTCCTTGCGTGCGAAGACATAGCTGGTGGGTCTGAGCTGTCAGCGGCGGTAACATTTTTTTCGTGAAATACAGAGGCCGTTTCGGTGGGTCCCAGATGTTAGGTGGAAGAAATCATTATTTTGCACATAATAAGGAGGCATTTCCTTGCGTGCGGCCGTGGACCCAGCTGTCAGCCTCTCCACGTACAATCCACTTCAGATGCATGTCGGTCGTTGACCACGCTGACCACGCCACGCCGAGAGCACCAGGGCGGTGGACGACGGCGAGGCCTAGGAAGGGAACAACACGGAGGCAGGGAATACTCGGCTGTTGTTTTTGTTTCCCACACGGAGGGAAGTACGACTGTATGAGGGTTTACTGGTTCGTCTGCCATCGCCGGAGAATAACAGTAGGTGTGGGTGAGTAGAGGGATGTCTAGGCCAGCGATGGGAGTACGGTGGGGCGGTGAGGCCTGCGCGGCAGCACAGCCGGCCGCGGGGAGGAGGGAGCAGGCAGTCCCGCCGGCGCTTGTTTGAGCGGCTGGAGCAGGAAGAGCAGAGATTGAAGAAGCACGACGGCCATTGGATGGACATCCAACAGTATACATGCCATCTGTGGAAAGCCTCAAATCTGTGGAAAACAACATACAACCCATCTGCCATTATTTCAAATAATTTACAACCCATTTGCTAATTCTTACGGGTTTTTTTGGAGCCCATATTTTTATGTTAACATTACAGCGCATATTGTGGCCACGGTTAAAAAATTATACGAAATTTTGCATATGTCGGTGCGGTCTGAACTGTTTTTAATCCCGAAATTTCGAGTCACATTCAGACTGAGTTTAAAAATAAATGTATATCAATATAAAATCCAATAAATTGTCCACGCATAAAAATCAATGCAATTTAAAATCTCGAAATGAAAAAAGATATTTGAAAATAATTTCCAGTTTGATGTGTTTTAAAAATGTACATCCCATTTCTCATTACCGATAGGCCATTTTCTCGGCGAGCCGAATGAAGCTCTCCTCGTCTTGAAAGATTTGCAGCCCAACAGGCCTGATAAAGCGACTTACTTGAGAAATCACAAAAGAACTGGGCTAATCATTTTCAGAAAGAAAAAAAGACTACTGGGCTGGTCTGTGGTAAACATAAAAGAAAAGGCTGTCTAGACAGGCCAGAGTGTCCCGCACAGCCCAGTTGACACCCTGCTTCTGTCTCAAAAACAAATTAGATAAATGCCACTCCAATTATGGCGATTCATAAAAATGCCACTGCAATTTCCAAACTTTGAAAACTGCCACTGAATTTTTGCAAACTTTGAAAACCGCCACTGCAGTTTGCAAACTTTGAAAAACCCCACTCCAGACTTCGGAAAATGCCACTAGAAATGGCATGAAATGGCATTTTTCAAAGTTTGGAAATTGTAGTGGCATTTCTTGGATACACCAAATTTGGAGTGGCATTTATCAAATTAACCCAAAACAAAAATAACTGGGCGAGCTGCTGGGTCCCTGGTGTCAGCCGCTCATTGTGCAATTCTCTCGTTTATTGACTACGTTGACAATGGCATGGGACCCAGATGTCAGAAATCCACTAGGAGGAGCCATTTTTTATTGGCTTGAAATAAGGAGGCACTTGCTTGCGTACTGCCATGACCTTGGCGGGTCCCTGCTATCATCCTCTCCACGTACAATCATCTCCTGATTGTGTACGCGTCAACTTGCTAGGCCCACAAGTCAGCGTCTAAACCGTGGAGGACAAATACAACCCATTTAAAAAAATAACAACCCATTCCATACGTTCAAACGGAAAGTTCAACATTCAGACCAAAGTAACGGGTCTGATCCACATATAGAGTAATGAACTTCCACGTTGACAACCATCATAGCCAAGTTAAGTATCTACTCCCACTAACACTCTAGTAGCGTACAAGTACTAACTTACTCTTAGCTAACTAGACGATGCCGACCGTCATCTGCTGTCCATGCTAAACGCCGGCACTGGCGTCCTCCGCCTTGCCTCGGACTTGCCATAGGTGCGATAGGGCGCGTTGCTCACACGTTGGCCCTTTCCATGCCGGCGTGGTCAACCGAAGCTTCGGCTTCCAAGCGGGAAACCCACTTGACGAGCTGGTAGTAAAAATCAGCGTCGCGAACGCGTGCGTGCCCGACAGCCTCCAGGGCTATTTGCCGGGCGCCGGCCTCCACGTAGTCGGCCCAGTTGCGGGCGCTCTACTCGTGACTCAGAGCGTCGGTGCGCTGCTGCTCCATGTCCCACTAGCGGCGCAAATCGGCGATACGTTGCTCCTCCGCAAGGCGGTCGTGCTCCAACAACTCCTACTCCTCCGCCATGCGGTCACGCTCCAACAACTCCTCAATCTCCGCATTGCCATCTAAAGACAGATAGAATTCCTCCTCCCTCTGTCTGCCTTCCGGTGAAAACCCGAACACTAGTTCCGGCGGTGACCGCCTCCGGCATCGCCTACCGCGGACGGGCGGGGGCATGGCGGACGTGGCGAGCGACGTCGGGCCAGTGGGGGCTTATGAGGATATGGCGAGTTGGGTCACGGTGGTACCTGAGAAGGCCGGGAAACAGTACTTATAGGCGGAAGGTAGCGCGACGGTCATCGGAATTCAATGCATAATGGCTTAGCGCGCCAGCTTGCCGTGGAAAACTAGAGAAACTAAAATTATGACTGTGCCGTCCCGTCCCGTCTGGGTCGCACGCCGGCATGGCGGTCAAACGAGTGCACTCGAATCATCTCCCTCCTTGTCAATAATGATTCCACGGATTTAAAGCGTATCTTTTTTCGCATTAGTTAGCTGCCTTAATTACGGCCGGCTGCATGCAGGCACTCAGAATCGCTCGCAGGTAGTATGCGAAGCAGCATGCAACGAGTCGCGGCTGAGGGCACGCATGCAACCACTTAAATCGCTGGAATTAATTAGGCTTAAACTTCTGCATGCCGTTAATTATTGCCATGCCTTGGTCTTGCTGCTTCGCTCACGGGACTAATAAATCCTGGACGGAGGGAGTACTTTGGTTGGTGAGAGGTTTGAATTAAGCCCTGCAAACCGGAAAGGAGGTACTCCCTCCGTTTTCATTTAGTTCGCATATTAGCTTTGTTCAAAGTCAAGCTTTACAAACTTTGACCAAGTTTATATACAAAAATATTAATATATACAATAACAAATCAACAACATTAGATTTATTATTAAATTTACTTTCACATCATATAGATTTATTATGATAAATGTCTATATTGTTTTCTATAAACTTGGTCAAACTTTACAAAGTTTGACTTCATTCAACTCTAATATGCAGAGTAAATAAAAATGGAGGGAGTACTAGTACGTGCGTGATCCGCTATTTATTCGTGTAGGATCGAGTAGGTCGTTTCTTGAATTGAGCCCTGCAAACCGGAAAGGAGGTAGTACGTGCGTGATCCGCTATTTATCCGTGTAGGATCAATAGTGTAGCTTGTCAGTCTCTTCAGAGGTAGGCATTTTTATCCGTGTAGGATCGATAGTGTAGCCTGTTAGTTTCTTCAGAGGTAGGCATTTTTATTCAAAAAACTGCCACTTTGCATCTTGCGTTGCAAATAAAACTGCCAGGAGCGCATTTGTAGGCTAGCTAGTGATCGATCAGTAACTTGTAAACACTGAGCGAACAGAAATAAGTAACTGTTAATGCATCTCAATGATTCACAGATTATATACAAATATGTAGCTCCAAAAGCAAAGATCAGCCACTTTGGATCTCGCATCGCAACTAAAACTAACTAGTACGATTCCCATACATAAGATCAACATGTTAATGCATCTCAATGATTCACAGATCATATACAAATATGTAGCTCCAAAAGCTGAGATCTAGAAAAAACATCTATTCTTCCTACTAACATGGATGCTTCTCTTGGCCAACATTCAGTACAGACTGAAAGACAAATTTGTTTGTGAAGTCTACAATTCCTCTTGCAAACGTAAGTAGTTTTACCAACAACTGGAACCATGAGAATGAACCACACATGATGGAGGAACATCCACTGCAATATGATTTGGTCTTCTCTCGATCACACCGTGAGACTATTTTCGGAATACAGACTTTAACTTAGGCAAAATGATGCCCATTGTATAATCAGATCAAAGCAATGAAGCACCTAGTGTTGGCCAATAAATAGTACAGTACTACTTTTCTGCAGTCCATGAAGTGATTATCCAATCTTTCTGTGTCTATTTTCAAATGGCAGTGCATGCAGTGACTATACTATTCTCTTGTGCAGTTCAACCAAAATTGCGGACACTTTGTTTGTTTGCCAAATAGCAACGGGTAGACATCTCTGTCTGCACAAATATCAAGCAGCTAGTAAACATATACCACACCTTGTATTTTCGGTTTAAACATGTCTCTTCCGCTTAGCATCTGTCATGTTCTGCACTGGACAATCTGATATAGTTATGTTTTGCCCTGGACAATTTCATACTGAATTGATTTGCTGGTTCAGAGCAGAAATATAGCGCCTATTCTTCATCAGACCAAGGATATCCATGTTTGCAGTGATGGAAGAGGTGTAATCAATACAACCGAAATTGAGCATCCAATCATTGAATCTTGTCCTGCACCTCCAATGTAGGTCCACCCTGCCAATAAATTCACATGCAAACCACTAGTATTACTATCTAATGACAGTACAAAAAGAGTAGCAAGATAGTAGCAAACCATGTACCTTCGTAATGAACATCTCATAGTGCCACCAATTGGATATAAAGGTTTGGAAAAAAACATGCTCCTAATGTTGAAGCAGTTGGACTTTTTGTGCAGTTCCACTAAAATCGAGCATCCCTGTTTGCATAGATATTGAAAGTGTGATTACTCTAAAAGTGGCACTAGTTGAAGCATAGACTCACAAATATAAGCATTCCAATTTCATAATGGGAAAAGGTAGCAAGACTGTTTCTAACCACCTGTTTGAAGGAATAAATAAAGCAACAATGGCTGATGTCAGGAAGGCATACATAGTTTTTTCTGAAAAACTGAGCCATTCCTGACCTTTCCTCTTCTTTTAAGGAATTTTTGTGCAGTTCTACTAAAATAAAATGCCATCACCGCCTTGACAATTCAGTGACACTGTACAAAAGGAAATGACTTAACATTACATCATGATGTCAGGTATGTAGTCGACAGGCATTAGAGACAAACATACAGACCTCCTCCGATAACATAATGAATATTAATTTTAACAAATGTGTGACTAGCTTTACTGGGATAATTTGAGTGAACTCTACACCCTTTGTTGCTTAATATAAGATGTTTTCGCGGTTCAATTTAACGTACCCAAACGTCTAGTATTTAGAAAAACAGGTAGTAGTTTTCTTGAGCACATATCTGGGAAAGCTTGCCACACTTTATTTATGTCCATACGCTAATGCAACACCATTAGAATACTACAAATATACACTAATCCAGTGGCTAGTGCAACAGTAGAGTAGTTAGTTTATTTCAGGGTACCATACAATGGTTTTACTGAACATATTTCAATAAACTCTAGCACTGGAAGGTTTCTATAAGAATTAACAATACAAAATGAAAAAGTAACAAGTTTCAACATTGGTATACTAGCTCTGCATGAGCATTAAACCAAATACAAAAGTCTGAAGGTAACTAGCATTATTAACTAATGATAGTATAAAAAAATTGCAAACCATGTACCTCCAAGGTAAATATCATTTCGAACTCGGGGGACCTTAAAAATTGCTATCCCAATCTTGATAATCGATCAAACATAAAAACTTGATCGAACAAATCAAGAGAACAGCCGGAGGAGGAGGTGCCCACTCTTGACCTTTCCTCTTGTCTTCATAATTGTCTGTGCAGTTTAACCAAAATAAAATGACATCAGCGTCTTGGTATTTTGGTGACACTGTACAAAAAAATTAACTTATCTCATGAAAGTGAGGTATGTAATCTATAAGCATTAACAGTGCAAAAATCTGAAGGTAGTAACAAGTTTCATCGTTGGTATACTGGCTGTGCAACAACATTAGAATGCCTTAGCTGAAAAATCTTTAATACATTCACAATCAACAGCTAACCCTGAAATAATCCAGTGACATTAAATGGCATTGCTTAAATTTATCAGTGGCATTAGACTGAGAGCGGCATTAGTTAAATGTGGCATCACTTTAGCAGTAGCATTGCTTGACTTGACTGCTGGCGTTATACTAACAGCAAAAAAAGCGGCAATAAGAGCATGGGAGGCCCATTCGGATAGTGGGCGCACCAGTACGATGTACCTCCACAGACGCAGAGTGGTGAGGGAGGTATGGTTGCCCAGAGCAACAAATATCCAGGCAGCATATGTGGATTACGTCCCATTTTTGCACTCTTTAGTCACCTTTTCCCTATGCGAGGACAACAAACCGATCGACCTGGTCATTCTCTATTGCGTTGTCATGCCTTTCTACCCTTCTTCAACCAAGAGACACGAGACTCGTTCCTTAGCTACTGATTTTCCCCTTTTCAACCTAGATGCGGGTTCTATGCCTACTCTCTTGGACAGTACAGTCTCCCTTCCTTTCCTTATTGAACCTAGACATGGATTAGTCTGCATGAAGTAGGGTTTCCTTTAATAGTGCAAATTATGGTTTTCTTCTGCGTGGCCAGCAGAGCAGAGGATAGCAAATTGGGAAGATGGTGGAGTGGAAAAAGATCCACATGCAACGACGTGGCAGATGGGGCAATAGAACAAGGTTATGGTTCGAAAAGAGGTAGCATACCTGAGGGTCGGCGGGAAGTGGCTTCGCTCGTGGTCGTCGTCCTCCGCACACACTACGACAGCGAGCTTGGGGATGGAGGCCATCCCACGCGGGCGCTAGGTTTGAGAGGACGACCTTGTCGTCAGTGCGTGACCTCGCTCGCCGACGATGAGTGCGTCAACATTGCACGTCCTTTTCTTCCCCGGCGGATCTGTGACCACTGGTGAGGAGGGAGAGAGGGGTCGTCTTTTTTAGATCTGGAGAGAGGGTGGTAGTGTGAGAAGCAAGTGGGCAGCCCTTAGCAAGAAAGCGCTCAAGCTCCAGCCTATATATCTTTTTTATACTACTAGTACTGGAGGTGGAGTAGTGGTAGAGTAGTTTATATTTTCTCTGCGTACAGTACCAGTTAGTCGTGCTTCAAAACTGATCGGCATGCCATTAAAAAAATAAAGGTCGATAACTAATGCGGCACCTCGGGCCAACGCGGCCAGATCGCATTTTGCACGAGAAATTACACACCATGTTTCATTGACATGTGGTCCCGTTCCAACATATCAGTGAGACGACGGCGAGTAGTAGGAGTATTTCCGAACGGACGTGTAGGCCGGGGCGCCTCTTCGTGAACCGTGGCAAACTCGCAACAGTCCACCGACTCTTCGCCTTTCCCTCTCGATTTGGAACTGTTGTCGCACGCTCTTCCTCTCCCTCCATTTTCCTCCAGCCCTTCACCCTTTCTTCTTCCATTGTTCGATCGTATTCTCCATGGAGGGAATAGGCCTGAAACGACCCCATTATTCTTGCCCCAATCTGAAAGATGACGTGGTGGAGGAACTCATTGATCGGTGCGACGTCATCATCTCGACTAGCATGGCAGGTTCGTTCAAGTCCATTCTCGATAAAACTAATAACATCATTACAAAGAACCCAAGAGTCAAGGAGCGGTTTGATCTCCCCTATCTTCTTCGCCGTGACCCTGATGATGACTGCCGCCGGCACGACGGAGGCCTCGCCCTGTGCAAGTTGATGCCACTTGATAATGATATGTATGATGTTAAGATGCCATCGCTTGAGGCCAAGGCTTGGGTGGGCGCAAATGGAGAGTGGGTTGTTTACATTGGGTCCAACTGTGAGTGGGAACTTGTGAATGTGTACACTCGTCACCGGGTTCCACTTCCAAAAATCTCAGCACACTGCCCAGAGGTTGAGCACACCGGTAATGTATGCATGTTCAAATATGATCATGGTGACTGTATTCTATGGAAGATAGCAATTTGTCGAGTTTCCAACCGCTCTTGGAATTACAACAACTATGATGTTGTTGCTATCTTCGACAAGCTTGTTGCCGTCCTTGATGGTTTCACTCGATGGATATTGCTCAAAAATCAGTTTCTGTACATGGATGAGTACTGTGATGCAATTCAATACGAGCGCCTTGTGTTTGCTGCCACCACTCGTGGCACTGTTTTTGCATGGCATCCTCATAGTTTCGGTACGTTTGTCTTCCACTGTAATTATAATTGTTTCATCCACATGCATGCGGGTTAGCAAGTTGCCCTTTACTAATTAACCTTCTTCTTGTGTTTCAAAGGTCCTGTGAACATCCCACCACCTATACTTGAAAAAATTTATAACCAAGGGGGAGATGACGATGGTGATGATCACGAGCATGATGACGAGCAGCGCCCAAATACTCTGTGGCGGCTGGCAACTAATTTCGATGGATCACCTCTTCTTGTGCGTATACAGCCCACTGATGATGTTACTGCTAAGGAAGCAGGTGTCTCCCATGGTCGCACTCTCCGGACCGATTCCAACACCCGTTGCATGGTATTCGGGATGGATACTAGTGTGTTAGCGCCAACTCCTTCTCCCTGGTACAGAATTGATAGTCTTGGAGAAAACTCGCTCTTCCTTGGACAAAACTATCCGATGATGGTGAAAGGCTATCCAACTGCTATTGACACATTTATGAGAAGCAACTATTGAAGGAAATATGCCCTAGAGGCAATAATAAAGTTATTATTTATTTCCTTATTTCATGATAAATGTTTATTATTCATGCTAGAATTGTATTAACCGGAAACATAATACTTGTGTGAATACATAGACAAACCAAACGTCACTAGTATGCCTCTACTTGACTAGCTCATTAATCAAAGATGGTTATGTTTCCTAACCATAGACATGTGTTGTCATTTGATTAATGGGATCACATTATTAGGAGAATGATGTGATTGACATGACCCATTCCATTAGCTTAGCACCCGATCGTTTAGTATGTTGCTATTGCTTTCTTCATGACTTATACATGTTCCTATGACTATGAGATTATGCAACTCCCGTTTGCCGGAGGAACACTTTGTGTGCTACCAAATGTCACAACGTAACTGGGTGATTATAAAGGAGCTCTATAGGTGTCTCCAAAGGTAAATGTTGGGTTGGCGTATTTCGAGATTAGGATTTGTCACTCCGATTGTCGGAGAGGTATCTCTGGGCCCTCTCGGTAATGCACATCACATAAGCCTTGCAAGCATTGCAACTAATGAGTTAGTTGCGAGATGATGTATTACGAAACGAGTAAAGAGACTTGCCGGTAACGAGATTGAACTAGGTATTAAGATACCGACGATCGAATCTCGGGCAAGTAACATACCGATGACAAAGGGAACAACGTATGTTGTTATGCGGTCTGACCGATAAAGATCTTCGTAGAATGTGGGAGCCAATATGAGCATCTAGGTTCCGCTATTGGTTATTGACCGGAGACATGTCTCGGTCATGTCTACATTGTTCTCGAACCCGTAGGGTCCGCACGCTTAAGGTTTCGATGACAGTTATATTATGAGTTTATGAGTTTTGATGTACCGAAGGAGTTCGGAGTCCCGGATGATATTGGGGACATGACGAGGAGTCTCAAAATGGTCAAGACGTAAAGATCGATATATTGGACGACTATATTCGGACATCGGAAAGGTTCCGAGTGATTCGGGTATTTTCGGAGGTACCGGGGAGTTACGGGAATACGAGGAAGAAGCAATGGGCCTTAATGGGCCTTAGTGGGAAGGACCAGGAGGTGGCGCGCGCCCCTCCCAAGCCCAGTCCGAATTGGACAACGGATTTGGGGCACGGCCCCTCTCTCCCTTCCTTCCCCTCTTCCCCCTTTCCCCCCTTCTCCTAGTTGGACTAGGAAAGCTGGAAACCTACTCCAACTAGGAGTAGGAATCCTACTCCTCCTTGGCGCGCCCACAAGGGCCGGCCGGCCTCCCCCTTGCTCCTTTATATACGGGGGCAGGGGGCACCCCATAGACACAGAAGTTGATCCACGTGATCGTTTTCTTAGCCGTGTGCGGTGCCCCCTTCCACCATAATCCTCGATAATATTGTAGCGGTGCTTAGTCGAAGCCCTGCGACGGTAGAACATCAAGATCGTCACCACGCCGTCGTGCTGACGGAACTCTTCCCCGACACTTTGCTGGATCGGAGTCCGGGGATCGTCATCGAGCTGAACGTGTGCTAAAACTCGGAGGTGCCGTAGTTTCGGTGCTTGATCGGTCGGGCCGTGAAGACGTACGACTACATCAACCGCGTTGTGCTAACGCTTCCGCTGTTGGTCTACAAGGGTACATAGACAACACTCTCCCCTCTCGTTGCTATGCATCACCATGATCTTGCGTGTGCGTAGGAAATTTTTGAAATTACTACGTTCCCCAACAGTGGCATCCGAGCCTAGGTTTTATGTGTTGATGTTATATGCACGAGTAGAACACAAGTGAGTTGTGGGCGATATAAGTCATACTGCTTACTAGCATGTTATACTTTGGTTCGGCGGTATTGTTGGACGAAGCGGCCCGGACCGACATTACGCGTACGCTTACGCGAGACCGGTTATCCCGACGTGCTTTGCACAAAGGTGGCTAGCGGGTGACAGTTTCTCCAACTTTAGTTGAACTGAGTGTGGCTACGCCCGGTCCTTGCGAAGGTTAAAACAGCACCAACTTGACAAACTATCATTGTGGTTTTGATGCGTAGGTAAGATTGGTTCTTGCTTAAGCCTGTAGCAGCCACGTAAAACTTGCAACAACAAAGTAGAGGACGTCTAACTTGTTTTTGCAGGGCATGTTGTGATGTGATATGGTCAAGACATGATGCTAAATTTTATTGTATGAGATGATCATGTTTTGTAACCGAGTTATCGGCAACTGGCAGGAGCCATATGGTTGTCGCTTTATTGTATGCAATGCAATCACGCTGTAATACTTTACTTTATCACTAAGCGGTAGCGATAGTCATGGAAGCATAAGATTGGTGAGACGACAACGATGCTACGATGGAGATCAAGGTGTCGCGCCGGTGACGATGGTGATCACGACGGTGCTTCGAAGATGGAGATCACAAGCACAAGATGATGATGGCCATATCATATCACTTATATTGATTGCATGTGATGTTTATCTTTTATGCATCTTATCTTGCTTTGATTGATGGTAGCATTTTAAGATGATCTCTCACTAATTATCAAGAAGTGTTCTCCCTGAGTATGCACCGTTGCGAAAGTTCTTCGTGCTGAGACACCACGTGATGATCGGGTGTGATAGGCTCTACGTTCAAATACAACGGGTGCAAAATAGTTGCACACGCGGAATACTCAGGTTATACTTGACGAGCCAAGCATATACAGATATGGCCTCAGAACACGGAGACCGAAAGGTCGAGCGTGAATCATATAGTAGATATGATCAACATAGTGATGTTCACCAATGAAACTACTCCATCTCACGTGATGATCGGACATGGTTTAGTTGATTTGGATCACGTGATCACTTAGAGGATTAGAGGGATGTCTATCTAAGTGGGAGTTCATAAGTAATATGATTAATTGAACTTTAATTTATCATGAACTTAATCCTGGTAGTATTAGCATATCTATGTTGTAGATCAATATCTCGCGTTGTTGCTTTCATATGTTTATTTTGATATGTTCCTAGAGAAAATTGTGTTGAAAGATGTTAGTAGCAATGATGCGGACTGGATCCGTAATCTGAGGTTTATCCTCATTGCTGCACAGAAGAATTATATCCTTGATGCACCGCTAGGTGACAGACCTATTGCAGGAGCAGATGCAGACGTTATGAACGTTTGGCTAGCTCAATATGATGACTACTTGATAGTTTAGTGCACCATGCTTAACGGCTTAGAATCGGGACTTCAAAGACGTTTTGAACGTCATGGACCATATGAGATGTTCCAGGAGTTGAAGTTAATATTTCAAGCAAATACCCGAGTTGAGAGATATGAAATCTCCAACAAGTTCAATAGCTAAAAGATGGAGGAGAATTGCTCAACTAGTGAGCATGTGCTCAGATTGTCTGGGTACTACAATCACTTGAATCAAGTGGGAGTTAATCTTCCAGATAAAATAGTGATTGACAGAATTCTCTAGTCACCATCACCAAGTTAGTAGAACTTCCTGATGAACTATGATATGCAAGGGATAACGGAAACGATTCCCAAGCTCTTCGTAATGCTGCAATCGACGAAGGTAGAAATCAAGAAAAACATCAAGTGTTGATGGTTGACAAGACCACTAGTTTCAAGAAAAGGGCAAAGGGAAGAAAGGGAACTTCAAGAAGAACGGCAAGCAAGTTGCTGCTCAAGTGAAGAAGCCCAAGCCTGGTCCTAAGACTGAGACTAAGTGCTTCTACTGCAAAGGGACTGGTAACTGGAAGCGGAATTACCCCAAATGATTGGCGGATAAGAAGGATGGCAAAGTGAACATAAGTATATTTGATATACATGTTATTGATGTGTACTTTACTAGTGTTTATAGCAACCCCTCAGTATTTGATACTAGTTCAGTTGCTAAGATTAGTAACTCGAAACGGGAGTTGCAGAATAAACAGAGACTAGTTAAGGGTGAAGTGACGATGTGTGTTGGAAGTGGGTCCAAGATTGATATGATCATCATCGCACACTCCCTATACTTTCGGGATTAGTGTTGAACCTAAATAAGTGTTATTTGGTGTTTGCGTTGAGCATGAATATGATTTGATCATGTTTATTGTAATACGGTTATTCATTTAAGTAAGAGAATAAATTGTTGTTCTGTTTACATGAATAAAACCTTATATGGTTACACACCCAATGAAAATAGTTCGTTGGATCTCGATCGTAGTGATACACATATTCATAATATTGAAACCAAAAGATGCAAAGTTAATAATGATAGTGCAACTTATTTGTGGCACTGCCGTTTAGGTCATATTGGTGTAAAGCGCATGAAGAAACTCCATGATGATGGGCTTTTGGAATCACTTGATTATGAATCAGTTGATGCTTGCGAACCATGCCTCATGGGCAAGATGACTAAGACTCCGTTCTCCGGAACAATGGAGTGACCAACAGATTTGTTGGAAATCATACATACTGATGTATGTGGTCCGATGAATATTAAGGCTCGCGACAGGTATCATTATTTTCTGTTCTTCACAGATAATTTGAGCAGATATGAGTATATCTACTTGATGAAACATAAGTCTGAAACATTTGAAAAGTTCAAAGAATTTTAGAGTGAAGTGAAAAATCATCGTAACAAGAAAATAAAGTTTCCACGATCTGATCATGGAGAAGAGTATTTGAGTTACGAGTTTGGTCTTCAGATAAAACAATGTGCAATAGTTTCACTACTCACGCCACCTGGAACACCACAAGTGTAATAGTGTGTCCGAACGTCGTAATCGTACTTTACTTGATATGGTGCGATCTATGATGTCTCTTACAGATTTACCGCTATCGTTTTGGGGTTATGCATTAGAGACATCTGCATTCACGTTAAATAGGGCACCATCCAAATCCGTTGAGACGACACCGTATGAACTATGGTTTGGCAAGAAACCTAAGCTGTCGTTTCTTAAAGTTTGAGGTTGCAATGCTTATGTGAAAAAGTTTCAACCTGATAAGCTCAAACCTAAATCGGAGAAGTGCGTCTTCATAGGATATCCAAAGGAAACTATTGGATACACCTTCTATCACAGATCCGATGGCAAGACTTGTGTTACTAAATTCGAAAACTTTCTAGAGAAGGAGTTTTCTCTCGAAAGAAGTGAGTGGGAGGAACTTGATGAGGTAACTTGTAACACCCCGGATATGACTTTCCCAATATGTACTCCAACTCTTGCCGTTTCCGGCGTTAAGTTATTTTATTTTCTCGGGTTCGGTTTTTGTCTCCATGTGTTGTTGTCGTTGTCATGCATCTCATATCATGTCATCATGTGCATTGCATTGCATACGTGTTCATCTCATGCATTCGAGCATTTTCCCCGTTGTCTGTTTTGCATTCCGGCGCTTCGTTCTCCTCCGGTGGTCATTTCTACCTTTTTTTCGTGTGTGGGGATTAAACATTTCCGGATTGGACCGAGACTTGCCAAGCGGCCTTGGTTTACTACCAGTAGACCGCCTGTCAAGTTTCGTACCATTTGGACTTCGTTTGATACTCCAACGGTTAACCGAGGGACCGATAAGGCCTCGTGTGTGTTGCAGCCCAACACCCCTCCATTTTGGCCCAAACCCACCAAAACCCTCTCCATCATCTAGAGCGTTCGATCACAATCGCGTGGCCGAAAACCGCACCTCATTTGGACTCTCCTAGCTCCTCCTATGCCTATAAATAGAACCCCCTCCTCAAATCCCGGGTCTCTTCTCCCCCTAACCCTAGAAATCCTCCTCGCGCCGCGCCGGACATGTCCGCCCACGTCGGACGCCTCTCCGCCGCCGCCCGCAGCCACTCGTAGGCTGCCACGTGTCGCTCCGCCGGCGCCTCCCACCGCGGCCCGCCGAAGCCCGCGAGGGGCCCTCCTCGGCCCACATCGCCCCGCCTCCTCTCGCCCGAAACCGCCGACACGCTCCTCGCGTCCGGCCACCCGAGGCCATCGGCGCCGCCGCCCGCCATCGACGCCGGCCGGCGACCTCCCACCGCGACCCCGCCGTCCTCGGCCAGCGCCGCCCTCCGACGCTCGGGCTGCACCGCCCCGCCGCCCGGTGCTCGCCGCCCCGCCGTCTCCTCTCGCCGGCGTTGCCCGGATCCGGCCGATCTGCTCGCCGGCGACCGGATCTGCCCTCCCCGGCCTCCGTCCGACCACTTCCCCGGCAAGCTCCCGTCGAATTCCGGTCAGATCCGTCGCCACCTCGTAAACCGTGCCGGGTCAACCCTAGACTCGAGGATGAGATTTCGACTAAGTCCCCAAAAATCTCAGATCCATATGCTCCTATTCATCGTGCTATAACTCCTCATCCGTAGCTCCGTTTTTGGCATATAGCATATCAAAATGTTCGACTCAGAGAGTAAATAATTTCATTCCATTTCATCATTTTCATTTGAGTTCATTTTGATGCCCGAAATGCTGTTAGAAGAGTGCTACTTGAGATAATTGTCAGATCTGCTGCTCTATTTAGGCATTTGTCATTTTTGCCATGATTATTGTGTGCATGATATGCCCATGAGCTCTACATATGTTTTGTTAAGGGTTTTGCTATATTTCCAGAGGTGCAACCCATGTATTTTTGTGATGTGTGTGGTGACTAGCACAAGCTTGCAAAGTGAGGCACTTGGTATTTCTGATTTCAGGGACTTAGCATTTCCACTAAGTCCTTGATCTGTTTTTCTCATGATGCCATATGTTCATGTTGTTTCCTAGTGATCCGTGCCTCTTTTGAGGATGATCAGTAGGGATGTTTTGTTAATCTTGTAGTGCTCTATCCATCCATGTCTTTGTTTGCAATTATGGATCACCCTAGCTTGAGTCAATCGAGCTCTACTTTTGCTACTTCGTGAATCTGGGCAGATTGTCTACTTGTTAGCGATTTTGCCGAGGATGTTGTAGTTTATCCGTGCATGCTATGCTATTGTTCTTGCCATGTCTAGCTTGCATTTTGTGTATTCTTGATGGGTGTATGCTTAGCTTGTCATGACTTGCTCCGTAGTGAGTGCATCGAGCTCGTAAACATGCCTACTTGTTATCTGTTTCAGCATGCTCCAGTTTTCACTAAGTCTGTGATCTAATTATGTTTTTGCCAGGTTCACATGCTTGCAATTATATTTTCTGATCCCTTTTGGCTCAAGGTCACTAAGGGACTTTTGTTAAACTCTTTGAGTAGCTCCATGCCATGCTTTACTTTGCCATGTTCAGGTCCTGTAGCATATAGTTTGGTTGCTCCAAAGTGTGCTATCTAATCTGAAATTCCAGACAAATGTTAATTTCACTAAGTCTGAAATCTGTTTACCATATGCATTTTTGCCATGCTTGTTTGAACCTGTTAATGGATGAATTGGCCGTAGCTCAGTGCTAGACTTTTGTTAAGCATCATGAATGTATCCCTGCCATGTATTTTTATGCCATGTTTGAGTGTCGTAGCATGTTCATCTTATTGCATTTAGATGACTACTTGCTGTAAATCGCAGAACGTGGTCATATTTGAATTGCTTGCCATTTCCAAACCGTAACTCCGATTCCGGCGTTCTTTATATCGTTTTCAAGCGATTTCAACTTATCTTTCGAGTGGAAAACTTGGATTCTCAAGTTGAGGACAGGTTCATGCATTACTTGTCAAATCTTGCATATGCATCCCGCATCGCATCCCGCATAGCATTCCATGTTTGCATCATATTGTTTGATCCTTGCACGTGGTTCATTGTGTCCTTGTTGCTTGTTTGTCTTGTTTGGGTAGAGCCGGGAGACGAGTTCTCTAACGAGGAGCCCGTTGAGTTTGCTTTCGAGGATCCAGTCAACTCTGACAACTTTGCAGGCAAGATGATCTTACCCTCGAAATCACTACTATCTTTGCTTTGCTAGATGCTCACTCTTTTGCTATGCCAATGCTACGATGCCTACCACTTGCTTTCAAGCCTCCCAAATTTTCATGTCAAACCTCTAACCCACCATGTCCTAGCAAACCGTTGATTGGCTATGTTACCGCTTTGCTCAGCCCCTATTATAGCGTTGCTAGTTGCAGGTGAAGATTGGAGGCCGTTCCTTGTTGGAACATTATTTTACTTGTTGGGATATCATTATATTGCCAAGTTATCTTAATGCATCTATATACTTGGTAAAGGGTGCAAGGCTCGGCCTCTCGCCTAGTGTTTTGTTCCACTCTTGCTGCCCTAGTTTCCGTCATATCGGTGTTATGTTCCCGGATTTTGCGTTCCTTATGCGCTTGGGTTATAATGGGAACCCCTTGATAGTTCGCCTTGATGAAAGATTTTCCAGCAATGCCCAACCTTGGTTTTACCATTTGCCACCTAGCCTCTTTTTCCCTTGGGTTTCCGGAGCCCAAGGGTCATCTTATTTAAACCCCCCCGGGCCAGTGCTCCTCTGAGTGTTGGTCCAACCTAGAGCCCCTTGCAGCGCCACCTCGGGGAAACTCGAGGGCTGGTTTTAGTTGTACGGATTGCTTATCTGAGTGTGCCCTGAGAACGAGATATGTGCAGCTCCTATCGGGATTTGTCGGCACATTCGGGCGGTGTTGCTGGTCTGGTTTTTAACCTGTCGAAGTGTCTTGAAGAACCGAGGTACCGAGTCTGATCGGAACGTCTCGGGAGGAGGTCTATTCCTTCGTTGACCGTGAGAGCTTGTCATGGGCTAAGTTGGGACTCCCCTGCAGGGTTTTGAACTTTCGAAAGCCGTGCCCGCGGTTATGGGCAGATGGGAATTTGTTAATGTCCGGTTGTAGATAACTTGAACCTTAACTTAATTAAAATGAATCAACAGTGTGAGTTACCGTGATGGCCTCTTCTCGGCGGAGTCCGGGAAGTGGACACGGTGTTGGAGTAATGTTTGCGCAGGTTGTCCTCTAGTTTCTCGCTCGCGCTTTGCATCCTCTTCTCGCTCTCTTCTGCGAACAGGATAGCCACCATATTTGCTAGTCGCTTGCTGCAGCTCCACATATATACCTTGCCTTACCTATTAAGCTTAAATAGTCTTGATCACGAGGGTGCGAGATTGCTGAGTCCCTGTGGCTCACAGATTACTGTTAAACCAGATGCAGGGCCTGATGATTCCGCTCCAGGTGACGCGCTTGAGCTCAAGTGGGAGTTTGACGAGGACTCTCAACGATACTATGTTTCTTTTCCTGATGATCAGTGGTGGTGCCCTGTTGGGGACGATCAGGACCGTGTCGCATGTTGGGTTATCTTTTATTTTGGTGCCGTAGTTGGGCCATGAGTGTTTGGCTGATGTAATGTTATTTATGTACTTAATTGACGTGGCGAGTGTAAGCCAACTATGTTATCTCCCCTTTATTATTTATATTACATGGGATGTTGTGAAGATTGCCTAACTTGCGACATAAGCCTTCAATGCGATTATGCCTCTAAGTCGTGCCTCGACACGTGGGAGATATAGTCGCATCGAGGGTGTTACAAGTTAAATAGGGCACCATCTAAATACGTTGAGACGACACCGTATGAACTATGGTTTGGCAAGAAACCTAAGCTGTTGTTTCTTAAAGTTTGAGGTTGCAATGCTTATGTGAAAAAGTTTCAACCTGATAAGCTCAAACCTAAATCGGAGAAGTGTGTCTTCATAGGATATCCAAAAGAAACTATTGGATACACCTTCTATCACAGATCCGAAGGCAAGACTTTTGTTGCTAAATTCGGAAACTTTCTAGAGAAGGAGTTTTCTCTCGAAAGAAGTGAGTGGGAGGAACTTGATGAGGTAACTGTACCGTCTCCCTTATTGGAAAGTAGTTCATCACAGAAATCTGTTCTTGTGATTACTACACCAATTATTGAGGAAGCTAATGGTGATAATCATGTAACTTCAGATCAAGTTACTACCGAACCTCCTAGGTAAACCAGAGTGAGATCCGCACCAGAGTGGTACGGTAATCCTGTTCTGGAAGTCATGTTACTTGACCATGACGAGCCTATGAACTATGAGGAAGCGATGATGAGCCCAGATTCCGCGAAATGGCTTGAGGCCATGAAATCTGAGATGAGATCCATGTATGAGAACAAAGTATGGACTTTGGTTGACTTGCCCAATGTTCGACAAGTCATTGAGATTAAATGGATCTTCAAGAGGAAGACGGACGCTGATAGTAGTGTTACTATCTACAAAGCTAGAATTGTCGCAAAAGGTTTTTCGACAAAGTTCAAGGTGTTGACTACGATAAGAGTTTCTCAATCGTATCTATGCTTAAGTCTATCCGAATCATGTTAGCAATTGCCGCATTTTATGAAATCTGGCAAATGGATAAACAAAGCTGCATTCCTTAATGGATTTCTTAAAGAAGAGTTGTATATGATGCAACCAGAAGGTTTTGTCAATCCTAAAGGTGCTAACAAAATATGCAAGCTCCAGCGATCCATCTATGGACTGGTGCAAGCATCTCGGAGTTGGAATATACGCTTTGATAAGTTGATCAAAGCATATAGTTTTATACAGACTTGCGATGAAGCTTGTATTTACAAGAAAGTGAGTGGGAGCACTACAGCATTTCTGATAAGTGTATGTGTATGACATATTGTTGATCGGAAATAATGTAGAATTATTCTGCAAGGCATAAAGGAGTGTTTGAAAGGATTTTTTCAAAGAAAACCTCGGTGAAGCTACTTACATATTGAGCATCAAGATCTATAGAGATAGATCAAGACGCTTGATAAGTTTTTTTCAATGAATAGATACCTTGACAAGATTTTGAAGTAGTTCAAAATGGAACAGTCAAAGAAAGAATTCTTGCCTGTGTTACAAGGTGTGAAATTGAGTAAGACTCAAGGCCCGACCACGGCAGAAAATAGAATGAGAATGAAAGTCATTCCCTATGCCTTGGCCATAGGTTCTATAAAGTATGCCATGCTTTGTACCAGACCTATTGTATACCTTACACTAATTTTTTCAAGGGAGTACAATAGTGATCTAGAAGTAGATCACTGGACAGCGGTCAAAATTATCCTTAGTGGAATAAGGATATGTTTCTCGATTATGGAGGTGACAAAAGGTTTGTCGTAAAAGGGTTACGTCAATACAAGTTTTGGCACTAATCCAGATGACTCTTAGTCTTCATCTCGATACATATTGAAAGTGGGAGCAATTAGCTAAAATAGCTCCGTGCAGAGCATTGTAGACATAGAAATTTGCAAAATACATACGGATCTGAATTTTGGCAGACTCAATGACTAAGCTTCTCTCACAAGCAAAACATGATCACACCATAGTACTCTTTGGGTATTAATCACATACAGATGTGAACTAGATTACTGACTCTAGTAAACCCTTTGAGTGTTGGTCACATGCAGATGTGAACTATGGGTGTTAATCACATGGTAATGTGAACTATTAGTGTTGAATCACATGGCGATGTGATCTAGATTATTGACTCTAGTGCAAGTGGGAGACTGAAGGAAATATGCCCTAGAGGCAATAATAAAGTTATTATTTATTTCCTTATTTCATGATAAATGTTTATTATTCATGCTAGAATTGTATTAACCGGAAACATAATACTTGTGTGAATACATAGACAAAACCAAACATCACTAGTATGCCTCTACTTGACTAGCTCATTAATCAAAGATGGTTATGTTTCCTAACCATAGACATGTGTTGTCATTTGATTAACGGGATCACATTATTAGGAGAATGATGTGATTGACATGACCCATTCCATTAGCTTAGCACCCAATCGTTTAGTATGTTGCTATTGCTTTCTTCATGACTTATACATGTTCCTATGACTATGAGATTATGCAACTCCCGTTTGCCGGAGGAACACTTTGTGTGCTACCAAACATCACAACATAACTGGGTGATTATAAAGGAGCTCTACAGGTGTCTCCAAAGGTAAATGTTGGGTTGGCGTATTTCGAGATTAGGATTTGTCACTCCGATTGTCGGAGAGGTATCTCTGGGCCCTCTCGGTAATGCACATCACATAAGCCTTGCAAGCATTGCAACTAATGAGTTAGTTGCGAGATGATGTATTACGAAACGAGTAAAGAGACTTGCCGGTAACGAGATTGAACTAGGTATTAAGATACCGACGATCGAATCTCAGGCAAGTAACATACCGATGACAAAGGGAAAAACGTATGTTGTTATGTGGTCTGACCGATAAAGATCTTCATAGAATATGTGGGAGACAATATGAGCATCGAGGTTCCGCTATTGGTTATTGACCGGAGACATGTCTCGGTCATGTCTACATTGTTCTCGAACCCGTAGGGTCCGCACGCTTAAGGTTTCGATGACAGATATATTATGAGTTTATGAGTTTTGATGTACCGAAGGAGTTTGGATTCCTGGATGAGATCGGGGACATGACGAGGAGTCTCGAAATGGTCGAGGCGTAAAGATCGATATATTGGACGACTATATTCGGACATCGGAAAGGTTCCGAGTGATTCGGGTATTTTCGGAGGTACCGGGGAGTTACGAGAATACGAGGAAGAAGCAATGGGCCTTAATGGGCCTTAGTGGGAAGGACCAGGAGGTGGCGCGCGCCCCTCCCAAGCCCAGTCCGAATTGGACAAGGGATTTGGGGCGCGGCCCCTCTTTCCCTTCCTTCCTCTCTTCCCCCCTTCCCCCCTTCTCCTAGTTGGACTAGGAAAGGCGGAAACCTACTCCAACTAGGAGTAGAAATCCTACTCCTCCTTGGCGCGCCCACAAGGGCCGGCCGGCCTCCCCCTTGCTCCTTTATATACGGGGGCAGGGGGCACCCCATAGACACACAAGTTGATCCACGTGATCGTTTTCTTAGCCGTGTGCGGTGCCCCCTTCCACCATAATCCTCGATAATATTGTAGCGGTGCTTAGGCGAAGCCCTGCGACGGTAGAACATCAAGATCGTCACCTCGCCATCGTGCTGACGAAACTCTTCCCCGACACTTTGCTAGATCGGAGTCCGGGGATCGTCATCGAGCTGAACGTGTGCTAAAACTCGGAGGTGCCGTAGTTTCGGTGCTTGATCGGTCGGGCCGTGAAGACGTACGACTACATCAACCGCGTTGTGCTAACGCTTCCGCTGTCGGTCTACGAGGGTACGTAGACAACACTCTTCCCTCTCGTTGCTATGCATCACCATGATCTTGCGTGTGCGTAGGAAATTTTTGAAATTACTACGTTCCCAACAACTATGTCTATACCTCGGACATTTGTGTGGTTCCCTACCCTGGTAGGGATATAGTAGGCCGCTTCAGCCTGGATGATTAGTCCTGCGTTGGTCTCCAGATCGACAATTGATGGCCCGTCCCAGAGAATCACTTGTGGTTCAAAGCAAGCATTTCCAACGCCGAGGAATGGTTGAGTTGAAGTTCATTTCATTGCTTGTTATTTGTTGTGTGGTGAAAACTTTAGTATTTATAATGTATCCTCGTTGTCGATGTGGGTTGATGACCTGTTGTATGTAATAAAATGATATGCGTGTGATAAACTTACTAAATTTATGAATGGTTTTCGAGTCGCTTCTCTGAGTGAGTGGTGCGACGAGGCAAAAATATATTTTCCAAATACATAATTGTACTGTTGGGGAACGTAGCATAAATTCAAAATTTTACTACGTGTCACCAAGATCTATCTATGGAGTCATCTAGCAACAAGGGAGGAGTGGATCTACATACCCTTGTAGATCGCGCGCGGAAGCGTTCAAGAGAACGAGGTTGATGGAGTCGTACTCGTCGTGATCCAAATCACCGATGATCCTAGCGCCGAACGGACAGCACCTCCGCGTTCAACACACGTACGGAGCAGCAACGTCTCCTCCTTCTTGATCCAGCAAGGGGGGAGGAGAGGTTGATGGAGATCCAACAGCACGACGGCGTGGTGATGGAAGTAGCGGGATTCCAACAGGGCTTCGCCAAGCGCTGTGGGAGGAGGGAGATTTGTCATGGGAGGGAGAGGGAGGCGCCAGGGCTTAGGTTGGGCTGCCCTCCCTTCCCCCAGTATATATAGGGCCAAGGGAGAGGGGGGAGGCGCAGCCTTGGCCCTTCCTCCAAGGAAGGGTGCGGCCAGGGAGGAGTCCCTCCTCCCCAAGGCACCTCGGAGGTGCCTTCCCCCTTTAGGACTCTTCCTCTCCCTTGATTCTTGGCGCATGGGCCTCTTGGGGCTGGTGCCCTTGGCCCATATAGGCCAAGGCGCACCCCCTACAGCCCATGTGGCCCCCCGGGGCAGGTGGCCCCACCCGGTGGACCCCTCGGGACCCTTCGGGTGGTCCCGGTACAATACCGGTGACCCCGAAACTTGTCCCGATGGCCGAAACAGCACTTCCTATATATAATTCTTTACCTCCGGACCATTCCGGAACTCCTCGTGACGTCCGGGATCTCATCCAGGACTCCGCACAACTTTCGGGTTACCGCATACTAATATCTCTATAACCCTAGCGTCACCAAACCTTAAGTGTGTAGACCGTACGGGTTCGGGAGACATGCAGACATGACCGAGATGACTCTCCGGTCAATAACCAACAGCAGGATCTGGATACCCATGTTGGCTCCCACATGTTCCACGATGATCTCATCGGATGAACCACGATGTCAAGGACTTAATCAATCCCGTATACAATTCCCTTTGTCTATCGGTACGACACTTGCCCGAGATTCTATCGTCGGTATCCCGATACCTTGTTCAATCTCATTACCGGCAAGTCTCTTTACTCGTTCCGTAACACATCATCCCGTGATCAACTCCTTGATCACATTATGCACATTATGATGATGTCCTACCGAGTGGGCCCAGAGATACCTCTCCGTTTACACGGAGTGACAAATCCCAATCTCGATTCGTGCCAACCCAACAGACACTTTCGGAGATACCTGTAGTGTACCTTTATAGCCACCCAGTTACGTTGTGACGTTTGGCACACCCAAAGCACTCCTACGGTATCCGGGAGTTGCACAATCTCATGGTCTAAGGAAATGATACTTGACATTAGAAAAGCTTTAGCATACGAACTACATGATCTTGTGCTAGGCTTAGGATTGGGTCTTTGTCCATCACATCATTCTCCTAATGATGTGATCCCGTTATCAATGACATCCAATGTCCATGGTCAGGAAACCGTAACCATCTATTGATCAACGAGCTAGTCAACTAGAGGCTTACTAGGGACATGGTGTTGTCTATGTATCCACACATGTATCTGAGTTTCCTATCAATACAATTCTAGCATGGATAATAAACGATTATCATGAACAAGGAAATATAATAATAACTAATTTATTATTGCCTCTAGGGCATATTTCCAACAGTCTCCCACTTGCACTAGAGTCAATAATCCAGTTCACATCGATATGTGATTAACACTCAAGGTCACATCCCCATGTGACTAACACCCAAAGAGTTTACTAGAGTCAATAATCTAGTTCACATTACCATGTGATTAACACTCGATGAGTTCTGGGTTTGAACATGTTATGCTTTGCGAGAGATGTTATAGTCAACGGGTCTGAATCTTTCAGATCCGTATGTACTTCGCAAATCTCTATGTCATCTTGTAGATGCAGCTACTACGCTATATTTGGAGCTATTCCAAATAACTGTTCTACTATACGAATCCAGTCTACTACTCAGAATAATCTGGATCAGTGTCAAAGTTTGCATCGGTGTAACCCTTTACGACGAACTCTTTTACCACCTCCATAATCGAGAAAATTCCTTAGTCCACTAGTTACTAAGGATAACTTTGACCGCTGTCCTGTGATCCATTCTTGGATCACTCTTGTACCCCTTGACTAACTCATGGCAAGGCACACTTCAGGTGCGGTACACAGCATAGCATACTGTAGAGAGCCTATGATAAAAGCATAGGGGACGACCTTCGTCCTTCCTCTTTCTTCTGCCGTGGTCGAGCTTTAAGTCTTAACTTCATACCTTACAACTCAGGCAAGAACTCCTTCTTTGACTGATCCATCTTGAACACCTTCAAGATCATGTCAAGGTATGTGCTCATTTGAAAGTACCATTAAGCGTTTTGATCTATCCTTATAGATCTTGATGCTCAATGTTCAAGTAGCTTAATCCAGGCTTTCCATTGAAAAACACTTTCCAAATAACCCTATATGCTTTCCAGAAATTCTACGTCATTTCTGATCAACAATATGTCAACAACATATATTTATCAGAAATTCTATAGTGCTCCCACTCACTTCTTTGGAAATACAAGTTTCTCATAAACTTTGTATAAACCCAAAATCTTTGATCATCATCAAAGCATACATTCCAACTCCGAGATGCTTACTCCAGTCCCTAGAAGGATTGCTGGAGCTTTGCATACTTATTAGCATCTTTCAGGATTGACAAAACCTTCCGGTTGTATCACATACAACCTTTCCTCAAGAAAATCGTCGAGGAAACAATGTTTTGACATCCTATCTGCAAGATTTCATAAATAATGCAGTAATCGCTAATATAATTCCAACAGACTCTTAGCATCGCTACGAGTGAGAAAGTCTCATCGTAGTCAACTCTTTGAACTTGTCGGAAAACATCTTAACGACAAGTCGAGCTTTCTTAATGGTGACATTTACCATCATTGTCCGTCTTCCTTTTAAAATCCATCTGCACTCAACAGCCTTATGACCATCGAGCTGTTCTGTCAAAGTCTACACTTTGTTTCCATACATGGATCCTCTCTCGGATTTTATGGCCTCGAGCCATTTATCGGAATCCGGGCCCACCATCGCTTCTCCATAGCTCGTAGGTTCATTGTTGTCTAGCAACATGACTTCCAAGACAGGATTACGTACCACTCTGAAGTAGTACACATCCTTGTCATCCTACGAGGTTTGGTAGTGACTTGATCTGAAGTTTCATGATCACTATCATAAGCTTCCACTTCAATTGGTGTAGGTGCCACAGGAACAACTCCCTGTGCCCTGCCACACGCTAGTTGAAGAGATGGTTCAATAACCTCATCAAGTCTCCACCATCCTCCCACTCAATTCTTTTGAGAGAAACTTTTCCTCGAGAAAGGACCCGATTCTAGAAACAATCCCTTATTGCTTTCGAATTTGAGACAGGAGGTATACCCAACCGTTTTGGGTGTCCTATGAAGATGCATTTATCCGCTTTGGGTTCAAGCTTATCAGCCTGAAACTTTTTCACATAAGCGTCGCAGCCCCAAACTTTTAAGAAATGACAGCTTAGGTATCCCTAAACCATAGTTCATACGGTGTCATCTCATTGGAATTACGTGGTGCCCTATTTAAAGTGAATGTGGTTGTCTTTAATGCCTAACCCATAAACTATCGTGGTAATTCGATAAGAGACATCATGGTATGCATCATATCCAATAGGGTGCAGTTATGATGTTCGGACATCACACTACGGTGTTCCAGGCTGTATTAGTTGTGAAACAATTTCCACAATGTCTTAATTCTGTGCCAAACTCGTAATTCGGATATCCATCTCTATGATCATATCATAGATCTTTTATCCTCTTGTCACGACGATATTTCAACTTCACCCTGAAATTACTTGAACCTTTCAATAATTCAGACTGGTGATTCATCAAGTAAATGTACTCAACATCTACTCAAACCATCTGTGAAGTAAGAACATAACGATGTCCACTACACGCCTCAGCACTCATTGGACTGCACACATCAAAATGTATTACTTCCAAAAAGTTGCTTTCTAGTTCCATTTTACTGAAAAACGAGGCTTTCAGTCATCTTGCCCATGTGGTATGATTTGCATGTCTCAAGTGATTCAAAATCAAGTGAGTCCAAACGGTCCATTTGTATAGAGTTTCTTCATGCATATCTACCAACAAACATGGTTCGCATGTCTCAATCCTTTCAAAAATGAGTGAGTCCAAAGATCCATCAACATGGAGCTTCTTCATGCGTTTATACCAATATGACTCAAATTGCAGTGCCACATTTGTGTGGTACTATCATTACTATCTTTTGGCATGAACATGTGTATCACTACGATCGAGATTCAATGAACCATTCATTTTAGGTGCAAGACCATTGAAGGTATTATTCAAATAAACAGAGTAACCATTATTCTCTTTAAATGAATAACCGTATTGCGATAGATATAATCCTATCATGTCTATGCTCAACGCAAACACCAATCTCGATGGTAGAGGGAGCGTGCGATGCTTGATCATATCAACATTGGAAACACTTCCAACCCATACCGTCAGCTCACCTTTAGCTAGTCTCCGTTTATTCTGTAGCTTTTATTTCGAGTTACTAACACTTAGCAACCGAACCGGTATCTAATACCCTGGTGCTACTAGGAGTACTAGTAAAGTACACATCAACACAATGTATATCCAATATACTTCTATCGACCTTGCCAGCCTTCTCATCTACCAAGTATCTAGGGTAATTCTGCTCCAGTGGCTGTTCCCCTTATTACAGAAGCACTTAGTCTCGGGTTTGGGTTCAACCTTGGGTTTCTTCACTAGAGCAGCAGCTGAATTGCCGTTTCATGAAGTATCCCTTCTTGCCCTTGCCCTTCTTGAAACTAGTGGTTTCACCAACCATCAACAATTGATGCTCCTTCTTGATTTCTACTTTTGTGGTGTCAAACATCGCGAATATCTCAAGGATCATCATATATGTCCCTGATATATTATAGTTCATCACGAAGCTCTAGCAGCTTGGTGGTAATGACTTCAGAGAAACATCGCTATCTCATCTGGAAGATCAACTCCCACTCGATTCAAATGATTGTTGTACTCAGACAATCTGAGCACAAGCTCAACAATTGAGCTTTTCTCCTTAGTTTGTCGGCTAAGAAAATCGTCGGAGGTATTATACCTCTTGGCGTGGGCACGATCCTGAAATCCCAATTTCAGCCCTCGAAACATCTCATATGTTTCGCGACGTTTCAAAACCGTCTTCGGTGCCTCAACTCTAAACCGTTTAACTGAACTATCACGTAGTTATCAAAATTTGTATGTCAGATGTTCCCAACATCTACAGACAACGTTCGAGGTTCAGCACACTGAGCGGTGCATTAAGGACATAAGCCTTCTATGAAGCAATGAGGACAATCCTCAGTTTACGGACCTAATCCGCATAATTGCTACTATCAACTTTCAACTAAATTTTCTCTAGGAACATAACTAAACAGTAGAACTGAAGCACGAGCTACGACATAATTTGCGAAGACCTTTTGACTATGTTCAGGATAATTAAGTTCATCTTATGAACTCCCACTCAGATAGACATCCCTCTAGTCATCTAAGTGATTACATGATCCGAGTCAACTAGGCCGTGTCCGATCATCACGTGAGATGGACTAGTCAACATCGGTGAACATCTTCATGTTGATCGTATCTACCATACGACTCATGCTCGACCTTTCGGTCTCTTGTGTTCCGAGGCCATGTCTGTACATGCTAGGCTCGTCAAGTCAACCTAAGTGTTTTGCGTGTGTAAATCTGTCTTACACCCGTTGTATGTGAACGTTAGAATCTATCACACCCGATCATCACGTGGTGCTTCGAAACAACGAACTGTCGCAATGGTGCACAGTTAGGGGGAACACTTTCTTGAAATTATTATGAGGGATCATCTAATTTACTACCGTCGTTCTAAGTAAACAAGATGCAAAAACATGATAAACATCACATGCAATCAAATAATAGTGACATGATATGGCCAATATCATATAGCTCCTTTGATCTCCATCTTGGGGCTCCATGATCATCTTGTCACCGGCATGACACCATGATCTCCATCATCATGATCTCCATCATCGTGTCTTCTTGAAGTTGCCTCGCCAACTATTACTTCTACTACAGCTAATGGTTAGCAATAAAGTAAAGTAATTACATGGCGTTGTTCAATGACACGCAGGTCATATAATAAATTAAGACAACTCCTATGGCTCCTGCCGGTTGTCATACTCATCGACATGCAAGTCGTGATTCCTATTACAAGAACATGATCATCTCATACATCACATATATCATTCATCACATCCTTTGGCCATATCACATCACATAGCATACCCTGCAAAAACATGTTAGACGTCCTCTAATTGTTGTTTGCATGTTTTACGTGGCTGCTATGGGTTTCTAGCAAGAACGTTTCTTACCTACGCAAAAACCACAACATGATATGCCAATTGCTATTTACCCTTCATAAGGACCCTTTTCATCAAATCTGATCCGACTAAAGTGGGAGAGACAGACACCCGCTAGCCACCTTATGCAACTAGTGCATGTCAGTCGGTGGAACCAGTCTCACGTAAGAGTACGTGTAAGGTCGGTCCAGGCCGCTTCATCCCACAATGCCACCGAATCAAGATTGGACTAGTAATGGTAAGCATATTGAACAATATCGATGCCCACAACTACTTTGTGTTCTACTCGTGCATAGAAACTACGCATAGACCTAGCTCATGATGCCACTGTTGGGGAACGTAGCATAAATTCAAAATTTTCCTACGTGTCACCAAGATCTATCTATGGAGTCATCTAGCAACGAGGGAGGAGTGGATCTACATACCCTTGTAGATCGCGCGCGGAAGCGTTCAAGAGAACGGGGTTGATGGAGTCGTACTCGTCGTGATCCAAATCACCGATGATCCTAGCGCCGAACGGACGGCACCTCCGCGTTCAACACACGTACGGAGCAGCGACGTCTCCTCCTTCTTGATCCAGCAAGGGGGGAGGAGAGGTTGATGGAGATCCAACAGCACGACGGCGTGGTGGTGGAAGTAGCGGGATTCCAACAGGGCTTCGCCAAGCGCTGTGGGAGGAGGGAGATGTGTCATGGGAGGGAGAGGGAGGCGCCAGGGCTTAGGTTGGGCTGCCCTCCCTTCCCCCACTATATATAGGGCCAAGGGAGAGGGGGGAGGCGCAGCCTTGGCCCTTCCTCCAAGGAAGGGTGCGGCCAGGGAGGAGTCCCTCCTCCCCAAGGCACCTCGGAGGTGCCTTCCCCCTTTAGGACTCTTCCTCTCCCTTGATTCTTGGCGCATGGGCCTCTTAGGGCTGGTGCCCTTGGCCCATATAGGCGAAGGCGCACCCCCTACAGCCCATGTGGCCCCCCGGGGCAGGTGGCCCCACCCGGTGGACCCCCCGGGACCCTTCCGGTGGTCCCGGTACAATACCGGTGACCCCGAAACTTGTCCCGATGACCGAAACAGCACTTCCTATATATAATTCTTTACCTCCGGACCATTCCGGAACTCCTCGTGACGTCCGGGATCTCATCCGGGACTCCGCACAACTTTCGGGTTACCGCATACTAATATCTCTATAACCCTAGCGTCACCAAACCTTAAGTGTGTAGACCCTACGGGTTCGGGAGACATGCAGACATGACCGAGATGACTCTCCGGTCAATAACCAACAACGGGATCTGGATACCCATGTTGGCTCCCACATGTTCCACGATGATCTCATCAGATGAACCACGATGTCAAGGACTTAATCAATCCCGTATACAATTCCCTTTGTCTATCGGTACGACACTTGCCCGAGATTCGATCGTCGGTATCCCGATACCTTGTTCAATCTCATTACCGGCAAGTCTCTTTACTCGTTCCGTAACACATCATCCCGTGATCAACTCCTTGACCACATTGTGCACATTATGATGATGTCCTACGGAGTGGGCCCAGAGGTACCTCTCCGTTTACACGGAGTGACAAATCCCAGTCTCGATTCGTGCCAGACCAACAGACACTTTCGGAGATACCTGTAGTGTACCTTTATAGCCACCCAGTTACGTTGTGACGTTTGGCACACCCAAAGCACTCCTACGGTATCCGGGAGTTGCACAATCTCATGGTCTAAGGAAATGATACTTGACATTAGAAAAGCTTTAGCATACGAACTACACGATCTTGTGCTATGCTTAGGATTGGGTCTTTGTCCATCACATCATTCTCCTAATGATGTGATCCCGTTATCAATGACATCCAATGTCCATGGTCAGGAAACCGTAACCATCTATTGATCAACGAGCTAGTCAACTAGAGGCTTACTAGGGACATGGTGTTGTCTATGTATCCACACATGTATCTGAGTTTCCTATCAATACAATTCTAGCATGGATAATAAACGATTATCATGAACAAGGAAATATAATAATAACTAATTTATTATTGCCTCTAGGGCATATTTCCAACATGTACGTGCATTCAACCGGTTATCGGATGAGGCCAATCAACAATAGTAGTACACTATTTGTACTAGCTTCACATGCTTCGCTTGTCGGGCGGGTGCTTTTACTGTAGCCATATGTTAATGTGTTCGCTGTACGTAACCAGCACCTCGAATCCTCGATACTAGTACTATATAGTAGGAGTAAGTAGTAGGAGTAGTAGGGTGGCATGGGCCAGAACAAGCATTCACGTCCAGGAGTACGGCACACGCCACCACCACGACATCCATATGACACCATATTATTTCTTGGAGTCCGTGCTAGAGCAATCTCTTCAACCTCGTCGTTTCTCTAACTTCAGCCATCGTGCGGCGGACGAGGTGCGGGTTTGCCGATAGTCGGTTTCCTTAACTATGATCCCACTTGTAAGGCCAACTCCAATGCATGACCCCAAACGCACCTCCGTTTTGCACGGACTCCAATGATAATTTTTACTAGAAAAGCAAGACCAGAGAAAACAAGAACCACAAGAATACATTTTACTACTCCTGTAAGTTGGATTAGTGCCTTCTCGATGCATTCATTGTTGATCTGCGGAGGCTCGATCTTGCGTCTGTGCTAGCTAAAAGTGATAGAACATCTACTAAATTGCGCTCTATCAATATATGGATGTACTCTTCTTCCCAATACAAAAACTTGCATCCATTCTACTCCCTTTGTTGCACATTACATGCCTTCTATTTGTCAAAATATATATGTATCTAGACATGTCTTAGTATCTAGTCAAGTATTTTGGAATGGAGGGAGTACACAATATATTTTTTAAGTTAGCACAACTAGTCTAATCCGAGAGCAGAACCGAAGATTTGGCCGGGTTCTTCCTCCTTTTGCCGACACGTGGGACATCCAGCATCCAGGTCGTGTCATGAAAGAAAATAGAGTGGTAGTTGAAGCCATGAGATGTGCATCTTGGGTTAAACTGTAAATAGAATCTTACTACTCTTGAGTAACTCCAAAAGCGTCCACCGAAGATCTTTATTGGATTTGTTTTTCATCACCAGCACGTCGAGGTGAAAGATGTGCAGGTTCAGCGGGTCCTCTTGCGTTTTCACTGACATGTGGGGCCGCATGTGAGCAAACAGACGATGGGCTCCGCACGTCCGCTGGCTGGCTGAGAAGAGAGATAGAGGAGGGCTGAGCATGGACTGTAGGAAATTTGTTCTACGTACCTCGATATAGGCTCGATATAGTGGGGTGGCATGGGCCATAACTCAGTAGCATTCACGTCTAGCAGTACGGCACACGCCACCCACACGAGTCCCATCCGACACCAATTTTCTTGGAGTCCGTGCTACAGCCCTCTCTTCTCCTCCTGTTTTCTCAGCCATCGCGCGGTGGGCGGGGTGGGGGTTTGCCGATAGTCGGTTTGCTCAACTGCGGTCCCACTTGTAAGTGAAAATGCAACACCGCACACATTCCCGCTTGACCGGCCTGCCGGACCAACTGTGTGGGGGTGCGACGCGAACATGGCAGGCTTTTCCTTTTGAACTCGTAACTTGTAAAATTTGGTTCTGCTCCATGGCGCGACCGATAGATAGAAAATAACGATTTTTCCTAGAGTAATGAGAAGTTTGGTTCTGGCGCCGTTCATGCATGGAGTACGTACGAAAATTATGAAGTTGATGCGAAAGGTAAGATAATTACTGTAGTATCATATACTACTACATAGATTTGACGGAAAGATAAGAATACATACGGATTGGTGACATGCATTACTAGATATTGCTAGTAAAATACTAAAATCCAGATGGACGTGGTAGTACTCCTAAATCCATACGGTGGTGCTACTAGTACTAGTAGTAGTACTACCAATGTAGGAGTAGTAGTAGGAGTACTAGCACTATACTATCTGTTGGTCAAATTATTACATGCTACTCCTCACAGTGAAGTGACAAGACCCTGCGCCGGAGATGACACCTGAGTATAGGCGCCGTGTTCGGCATACCATAGTCAGCCTCACCATATGCAGTCACTATCATCATGGCTGTAGAGCTAGCCTGCTTACAACTAGCCCTGTTCGACATAATTTCCCATGCGTAGATGCCCGTGCATTGCACGGAACACCAAGATTGGGGGTGGACGGCTCCGGCAGCGGCCATCGCGCCAGATTTTTCCATGGCCTTCTACTCCTAGATGTGTACACGTGTGCTGGTGTGTGTTGTGTGCTGGGTGTGCGCGAGTGCGTCCTTCTGGGCATGCCGCCACTGTAACGCCCTCGATGCGACTATAGCTCCCACGTGTCGAGGCGCGACTTAGAGACATAATCGCATTGAAGGCATATGTCGCAAGTTAGGCAATCTTCACAACATCCCATGTAATATAGATAATAAAAGGGAGATAACATAGTTGGCTTACACTCGCCACGTCAATCAAGGTACATAAATAACATTACAACATTCAAACACTCATGGCCCGACTACGGCGCCAAAATAAAAGATAACCCAACATGCGACACGGTCCCGATCACCCCCAACTGGGCACCACTACTGATCATCAGGGAAAGACACGTAGTAACGTTGAGAGTCCTCGTCAAACTCCCACTTGAGCTCAAGCGCGTCACCTGGAGCGGAATCATCAGGCCCTGCATCTGGTTTGGAAGTAATCTGTGAGCCATAGGGACTCAGCAATCTCGCACCCTCGCGATCAAGACTATTTAAGCTTAATAGGAAAGGCAAGGTAAAATATGTGGAGCTGCAGCAAGCGACTAGCATATATGGTGGCTAACCTGTTCGCAAAAGAGTGCAAGAAGAGGAGGCAAGGTGCGAACGAGTAACTAGAGAGGCAACCTGCGGCAAGCATTACTCCAACACCGTGTTCACTTCCCGGACTCCGCCGAGAATAGACCATCACGGTAACTCACACTGTTGATTCATTTTAATTAAGTTAAGGTTCCAGTTATCTACAACCGGACATTAACAAATTCCATCTGCCCATAACCGCGGGCACGGCTTTCGAAAGTTCAAATCCTTGCAGGGGAGTCCCAACTTAGCCCATGACAAGCTCTCACGGTCAACGAAGGAATAGACCTCCTCCCGAGACGTTCCGATTAGACTCGGTACCTCGGTTCTTTAGGACACTTCAACAGGTTAAAACAAATCCAGCAACACCGCCCGAATGTGCTGACAAGTCCCAATAGGAGCTGCACATATCTCATTCTCAGGGCACAATCGGGTAAGCAATCCGTACATCTAAAACCAGCCCTCGAGTTTCCCCGAGGTGGCGCTGCAAGGGGCTATAGGTTGGACCAACACTCAGAGGAGCACTGGCCCGGGGGGGGGGGTTTAAATAAGATGACCCTCGGGCTCTGGAAACCCAAGGGAAAAGAGGCTAGGTGGAAAATGGTAAAACCAAGGTTGGGCATTGCTGGAAAAGCTTTAATCAAGGCGAACTATCAAGGGGTTCCCATTATAACCCAACCGCGTAAGGAACGCAAAATCCGGAAACATAACATCGATATGACGGAAACTAGGGCGGCAAGAGTGGAACAAAACACTAGGAGAGAGGCCGAGCCTTCCACCCTTTACCAAGTATATAGGTGCATTAAGATAGCATGGCAATATAATGATATCCCAACAAGTAAATAATGTTCCAACAAGGAACGGTCTCCAATCTTCACCTGCAACTAGCAACGCTATAAGAGGGGCTGAGCAAAGCGGTAACATAGCCAATCAACGGTTTGCTAGGACATGGTGGGTTAGACGTTTGACATGGCAATTTGGGAGGCTTGAGAGCAAGTGGTAGGCATCGTAGCATAGGCATAGCAAAAGAGCGAGCATCTAGCAAAGCAAAGATAGTAGTGATTTCGAGGGTATGATCATCTTGCCTGCAAAGTTGTTAGAGTTGACTGGATCCTCGAAAGCAAAATCAACGAGCTCCACGTTAGCAAACTCATCTCCTGGATCTACCCAAATAAGACAAACAAGAAAACAGAACACAATCAACCACGTGCAAAGCTCAAACAATATGATACAAGGATGGTATGCTATGCGGGATGCATATGCAAGATTTGACAAGGGATGCATGAACCTGGCCTCAACTTGGAAATCCAAGTGTGCCACTGAAAATACGAGATGAAATCTCTTGAAAACGATATAAAGAACGCCGGAATCGGAGTTACGGTTTGGAAATGGCAAGCAATTCAAATATGACCATGTTCTGCGATTTACCGCAAGTAGCCATCTAAATGCAATAAGATGAACATGATACAGCACCCAAACATGGCATAAAAATACATGGAAGGAATCCATGCATGATGCTTAACAAAAGTCTAGCACTGAGCTACGGCCAATTCATCCATTAACAGGTTCAAACAAGCATGGCAAAAATGCATTTGGCAGACAGATCTCAGACTTGGTGAAATTAACACTTGTCTGGAATTTCAGATCAGATAGCACTCTTCTAACCGCATTTCGGGCATCAAGATGAACTCAAATGAAAATGATGCAATGATATGAAATGATGTCCTCTCTGAGATGAACATTTTGATATGCTATATGCCCAAAACGGAGCTACGGATGCGGAGTTATAGCACGATGAACATGAGCAAATAATCTGCAGACTTAGGGGAAAAAAGGTCAACCCTGGGGTTTTGAATCTAGATCTGAGATCCGGGGCACGTTTCACGAGGATGGCCGGATCCTCTCGCCGGAGAAGAGGGGCGGTGGCCGGAGCTGTCGGGGAAGAAGAGACCGGGGCGGCTCGCCGGACTTGGGGCACGACGGCGCGGGCTTGGACGGTCGTCGAGGCGGCGGTGGGCGAAAGGCGGCGGCGGCCGGCCGGATGCGAAGGTCGCCGGAGTGGCGAGGTCGGTGGGAGGGCGCGCGGCGGAGGCAGCGGGGCCGGCGAGCGCGGTCGGGCGGCGCCTCGGGCGCGGGCGGCGGACGGCTTCGGGCCGCGGGGGCCGGATCTAGGCCCCACGGGCCTCGACGGCGGCGGGTCGGCGGGGAGCCACGTGGCGCGACGGGAGAGGGCGAGGGGACGGCGGCGGACGTGTCCGGCCGGATTCGGACGTGTCCGGCCGACGCGAGGTGGTTTTAGGGTTTGGACGGGGGAGAGATCCGGATTTTCGGAGGAGGAACTATTTATAGGCATAGAGGGAGCTAGGAGAGTCCAAATGAGGTGCAGATTTCGGCCACGCGATCGTGATCGAACGCTCTAGATGATGGAGAGGGTTTTGGTGGGTTTTGGGCCAATATGGAGGGGTGTTGGGCTGCAACACACATGAGGCCTTTTCGGTCCCTCGGTTAACCGTTGGAGCATCAAACGAAGTCCAAATGGTACGAAACTTGACAGGCGGTCTACCGGTAGTAAACCAAGGCCGCTTGGAAAGTCTTGGTCGAATCCGGAAATGTTTAATCCCCACACACGAAAGAAAGGTAGAAATGACCACCGGAGGAGAACGAAGCGCCGGAATGCAAAACGGACAACGGGGAAAAAGCTCGAATGCATGAGACGAACACGTATGCAAGTGCAATGCACATGATGACATGATATGAGATGCACAACAACGAGAACAACACACGGAGACAAAAACCCGAACCCGAGAAAATAAAATAACTTAAGACCGGAAACGGCAAGAGTTGGAGTACATATTGGGTAAATCACATCTGGGGTGTTACAACACTCCACCACTACGAAAGGATCTCGTCCCGAGATCTAGGACTGAAAGAATGGCGGGTACTCAGAACAGAGGTGATCCTCGCGTTCCCAGGTAGCTTCACGGTCGGAATGGTGTGACCACTTGACTTTTAGGAATTTGATTGACTTGTTGCGAGTCTTGCGTTCAGTATCTTCAAGAATAGCAATTGGGTGCTCACGATAAGAGAGATCTTCTTGGAGCTCAATGTCCTTGAAGTTGACGGTGCGGTCTGGAGTCTTGAAGCAATTTTGGAGCTGAGAGACATGGAACACGTCATGAACATTTGCAAAGTTTGAAGGAAGCTCGAGTTGATAGGCGAGGTCGCCTCTCTTGCTGACAATCTTGAAAGGTCCCACGTATCTAGGGGCAAGCTTCCCTTTGATACCGAAGCGACGAGTACCTTTCATAGGAGAGACCCGGAGGTAAACATGATCTCCGATCTCGAAATCCAAATCACGGTGCTTACTATCATAGTAGCTCTTCTGGCGGGATTGGGCTTCTTTGAGGTTATCTCGAATGACTTTGCACATTTCCTCTGCCTCTGTGATTAAGTCATTTCTGAGAAGCTGACGTTCACTGGTTTCAGACCAGTTGAAAGGGGTACGACACTTCCTGCCATACAGAATTTCAAATGGGGCCTTGCCCGAACTTGCTTGAAAACTGTTGTTGTTGGAGAATTTAGCATATGGAAGACAATCCTCCCACTTCATGCCAAAGGAGATCACACAAGCCCTGAGCATATCTTCAAGAATCTGGTTGACACGCTCGACTTGACAGCTAGTTTGAGGATGGAAAGCTGTGCTGAAGCGGATGTTGGTGCCCATGGCCTTCTGAAAAGAATCCCAAAACTTGGAGGTAAAGATGCTGCCACGGTCTGAAGAGATCACTTGTGGAATACCGTGCAGAGAGACAATTCGAGAGGTATAGAGTTCCGCCAATTGAGCTGCAGTGATTGACTCTTTGATAGGCAGAAAGTGAGCCACTTTAGTGAGTTTGTCGATGACAACGAATATAGCATCATTGCCACGCTTGGACTTTGGAAACCCAGTCACGAAGTCCATTTCAATGTGGTCAAACTTCCATTCTGGAATGGCAAGAGGTTGGAGGAGACCCGCTGGCCTTTGGTGTTCTGCCTTCAGTCTTCTGCAGACATCACACTCATTCACGAATTGAGCAATCTCGCGCTTCATTCGAGTCCACCAATAAGCCTGCTTGAGGTCCTGATACATCTTCGTGCTCCCAGGGTGGATGGAGAGGAGAGAATTGTGAGCCTCGTTCATGATCACTTTACGAAGGTCATCTTTGGGTACAACAATATGATCCTCGAAGAAGAGAGTATCCTTGTCATCAAGGCGGTAGCACTTGTACTTGGGTTGACTCTTGGCAATCCCAATCTTCACCTTTTTCACCATAGCATCGAGAAGCTGAGCTTGGCGAATCTGGTCTTCCAAGGTAGGAGAGACTTGAAGGTTGGCGAGGAAACCTTGAGGAACAACTTGCAGATTAAGTTTGCAGAAAGCTTCACAAAGCTCGGGTTGATAAGGCTTGAGAATCATACTGCTACAATAAGCCTTCCTGCTCAATGCGTCAGCAATCACATTGGCCTTGCCTGGAGTATACTCGATACTCGGATTATACTCTTGAATCATTTCGACCCATCGAGTCTGCCTGAGGTTGAGATTAGGCTGAGTGAAGATGTACTTGAGACTCTTGTGGTCAGTGAAGATGTCCACTTTTCTTCCCAATAAGAGATGTCTCCAAGTCAAAAGAGCATGCACAACTGCCGCCAACTCGAGATCATGAGTGGGGTAGTTCTTCTTGTTGGGCTTCAACTGGCGAGAGGTATAAGCAACAACTTTCTTCTCTTGCATCAACACTGCGCCAAGACCTTGGAGAGAGGCATCACAAAAGACCTCGTACTGCTTGGATTCATCAGGCGGAGTCAAAACTGGAGCAGTGATCAATTTCTCTTTCAAAGTGTTGAAAGCAATGTCACACTCCGGAGACCAAACGTACTTGACGTGCTTCTGGAGAAGATTTGAGAGAGGCTTCGCGATCTTAGAAAAGTTTTCAACGAATCTTCGGCAATAGCTTGCGAGACCGAGGAAGCTACGGAGTTGCTTCACGTTCTGAGGAGGTTCCCAATTCACAATTGCAGACACATTCTCAGGATTCACGGCAATGCCCTTGGCAGAGATGATATGACCAAGATAAAGAACCTCATCGAGCCAAAATTCGCACTTGGAGAACTTGGCGTAGAACTTGTGCTCCCTCAGCTTGTTGAGTACCAAACGCAAGTGCTTGGCATGATCTTCCTTGTTCTTCGAGAAAACCAGAATGTCGTCGAGATAGACCAAAACGAAGTCATTGGTGTAGGCATTGAAGATGAAGTTCATCATGCGAGAGAAATTCGGAGGGGCGTTGACGAGGCCAAAAGACATGACAGTGTATTCATATGAACCATAGCTTGTTCTGAAAGTCGTCTTGGGAATATCTTGCTCACGGATTCGAATCTGATGATAACCCATACGAAGATTAAGCTTGGAGAATACTTGAGCACCTTTGAGTTGTTCGAACAGCTCATTGATGTTGGGAAGTGGGTATTTGTTCTTGATGGTCTTCTTGTTCAATGGACGGTAATCAACACAAAGTCGGTCCGTTCCATCCTTCTTCTTCACAAAAAGAACACCACAACCCCACGGAGAAGAACTGGGCCGGATGAGACCCATTCTTTCTTGAATATCGAGTTGCTTCTTCAGCTCCTTCAACTCTTCAGGTCCGAGCTTGTAAGGATGTTTGCACACAGGTTCCGTGCCAGGCTCAAGATCAATAACGAATTGAACTGGCCGGTGCGGAGGCATTCCTGGAAGCTCTTTTGGAAAAACGTCTTGATATTCGCAAACGACTGGAATTTGCGAGATCGCATCTAGTTCACCCTTCTCATTGAGAGAAAACAGACGTATGGTATTATCCCGAGCGGCAAAGACAATTACATCCTCAGACGAATGAGTCAATTGAATCTGCCTGGCAGCACAATCAAGATGCGCCTTGTGCTTAGAAAGCCAATCCATTCCGAGAATAAGATCAATATCCGAGTCACCAAGAACATTTGGAGAGGACAAGAACTTATTGTCACCCAAAGTGATTGTAACATCCGGAACGCATACTCGAGATGTCATTTGATGGGCCGGAGAAACAATAGCCAACGGTTTCGACAACACTTGAGTAACAGAATCATGCTATGATGCAAAAGGTCTCGACATGAAACAATGCGATGCACCAGTGTCAAAAAGAACTCTTGCAGGAATATCGTTAACAGGAAGGTTACCCATGATGACATCTGATGAATCCTCTGGCTGAGCTGCATTCACCATATTGACCTTGGCGTACTTGGGGTTATGCTTGACAACAGTTGTACTTGCCGATCTCACAGGAGGAGGAGGAAGACGCCTCTGGTTGAGACACTTGTTGGCATAGTGACGCCTCTGGTTGAGACACTTGCCGATCAGCGTCCGTCTTCCTCTTGAAGATCCATTTAATCTCAATGACTTGTCGAACATTGGGCAAGTCAACCAAAGTCCATACTTTGTTCTCATACATGGATCTCATCTCATATTTCATGGCCTCAAGCCATTTCGCGGAATCTGGGCACATCATCGCTTCCTCATAGTTCGTAGGCTCGTCATGGTCAAGTAAAATGACTTCCAGAACAGGATTACCGTACCACTCTGGTGCGGATCTCACTATGGTTTACCTATGAGGTTCGGTAGTAACTTGATCTGAAGTTACATGATCATCATCATTAGCTTCCTCACTAATTGATGTAGTAATCACAAGAACAGATTTCTGTGATGAACTACTTTCCAATAAGGGAGAAGGTATAGTTACCTCATTAAGTTTCTCCCACTCACTTCTTTCGAGAGAAAACTCCTTCTCTAGAAAGTTTCCGAATTTAGCAACAAAAGTCTTGCCTTCGCATCTGTGATAGAAGGTGTATCCAATAGTTTCCTTTGGATATCCTATGAAGACGCACTTCTCCGATTTAGGTTTGAGCTTATCAGGTTGAAACTTTTTCACATAAGCATTGCAACCTCAAACTTTAAGAAACGACATCTTAGGTTTCTTGCCAAACCATAGTTCATACAGTGTCGTCTCAATGGATTTAGATGGTGCCCTATTTAACTTGTAACACCCTCGATGCGACTATATCTCCCACGTGTCGAGGCACGACTTAGAGGCATAATCGCATTGAAGGCTTATGTCGCAAGTTAGGCAATTTTCACAACATCCCATGTAATATAAATAATAAAGGGGAGATAACATAGTTGGCTTACACTCGCCACGTCAATCAAGTACATAAATAACATTACATCAGCCAAACACTCATGGCCCAACTACGGCGCCAAAATAAAAGATAACCCAACATGCGACACGGTCCCGATCGTCCCCAACAGGGCACCACCACTGATCATCAGGAAAAGAAACATAGTATCATTGAGAGTCCTCGTCAAACTCCCACTTGAGCTCAAGCGCGTCACCTGGAGCGGAATCATCAGGCCCTGCATCTGGTTTAACAGTAATCTGTGAGCCACAGGGACTCAGCAATCTCGCACCCTCGCGATCAAGACTATTTAAGCTTAATAGGTAAGGCAAGGTATATATGTGGAGCTGCAGCAAGCGACTAGCAAATATGGTGGCTATCCTGTTCGCAGAAGAGAGCGAGAAGAGGATGCAAAGCGCGAGCGAGAAACTAGAGGACAACCTGCGCAAACATTACTCCAACACTGTGTCCACTTCCCAGACTCCGCCGAGAAGAGGCCATCACGGTAACTCACACTGTTGATTCATTTTAGTTAAGTTAAGGTTCAAGTTATCTACAACCGGACATTAACAAATTCCCATCTGCCCATAACCGCGGGCACGGCTTTCAAAAGTTCAAAACCCTGCAGGGGAGTCCCAACTTAGCCCATGACAAGCTCTCACGGTCAACGAAGGAATAGACCTCCTCCCGAGACGTTCCGATCAGACTCGGTACCTCGGTTCTTCAAGACACTTCGACAGGTTAAAAACCAGACCAGCAACACCGCCCGAATGTGCCGACAAATCCCGATAGGAGCTGCACATATCTCGTTCTCAGGGCACACTCAGATAAGCAATCCGTACAACTAAAACCAGCCCTCGAGTTTCCTCGAGGTGGCGCTGCAAGGGGCTCTAGGTTGGACCAACACTCAGAGGAGCACTGGCCCGGGGGGGTTTAAAATAAGATGACCCTTGGGCTCCGGAAACCCAAGGGAAAAAGAGGCTAGGTGGCAAATGGTAAAACCAAGGTTGGGCATTGCTGGAAAAGCTTTAATCAAGGCGAACTATCAAGGGGTTCCCATTATAACCCAACCGCATAAGGATCGCAAAATCCGGGAACATAACACCGATATGACGGAAACTAGGGCGGCAAGAGTGGAACAAAACACTAGGCGAGAGGCTGAGCCTTCCACCCTTTACCAAGTACATAGATGCATTAAGATAACTTGGCAATATAATGATATCCCAACAAGTAAAATAATGTTCCAACAAGGAACGGCCTCCAATCTTCACCTGCAGCTAGCAACGCTATAAAAGGGGCTGAGCAAAGCGGTAACATAGCCAATCAACGGTTTGCTAGGACATGGTGGGTTAGAGGTTTGACATGGAAATTTGGGAGGCTTGAAAGCAAGTGGTAGGCATCGTAGCATTGGCATAGCAAAAGAGCGAGCATCTAGCAAAGCAAAGATAGTAGTGATTTCGAGGATATGATCATCTTGCCTGCAAAGTTGTCAGAGTTGACTGGATCCTCGAAAGCAAACTCAACGGGCTCCTCGTTAGAGAACTCGTCTACCGGCTCTACCCAAACAAGACAAACAAGCAACAAGGACACAATGAACCACGTGCAAGGATCAAACAATATGATGCAAACATGGAATGCTATGCGGGATGCGATGCGGGATGCATATGCAAGATTTGACAAGTAATGCATGAACCTGGCCTAAACTTGGGAATCCAAGTGTGCCACTGGAAATATGAGTTGAAATCGCTTGAAAACGATATAAAGAACGCCGGAATCAAAGTTACGGTTTGGAAATGGCAAGCAATTCAAATATGACCACGTTCTGCGATTTACAGCAAGTAGTCATCTAAATGCAATAAGATGAATATACTACAGCACTCAAACATGGCATAAAAATACATGGCAGGGATACATTCATGATGCTTAACAAAAGTCTAGCACAGAGCTACGGCCAATTCATCCATTAACAGGTCCAAACAAGCATGACAAAAATGCATATGGTAAACAGATTTCAGACTTAGTGAAATTAACACTTGTCTGGAATTTCAGATCAGATAGCACACTTTGGAGCAACAAAACTATATGCTACAGGACCTGAACATGGCAAAGTAAAGCATGGCATGGAGCTACTCAAAGAGTTTAACAAAAGTCCCTTAGTGACCTTGAGCCAAAAGGGATCAGAAAATACAATTGCAAGCATGTGAACATGGCAAAAACATAATTAGATCACAGACTTAGTGAAAACTAGAGCATGCTGAAACAGATATCAAGTAGGCATGTTTACGAGCTCGATGCACTCACTACGGAGCAAGTCATGACAAGCTAAGCATACACCCATCAAGAATACACAAAATGCAAGCTAGACATGGCAAGAACAATAGCATAGCATGCACGGATAAACTACAACATCCTCGGCAAAATCGCTAACAAGTAGACAATCTGCCTAGATTCACGAAGTAGCAAAAGTAGAGCTCGATTGACTCAAGCTAGGGTGATCCATAATTGCAAACAAAGACATGGATGGATAGAGCACTACAAGATTAACAAAACATCCCTACTGATCATCCTCAAAAGAGGCACGGATCACTAGGAAACAACATGAGCATATGGCATCATGAGAAAAACAGATCAAGGACTTAGTGGAAATGCTAAGTCCCTGAAATCAGAAATACCAAGTGCCTCACTTTGCAAGCTTGTGCTAGTCACCACACACATCACAAAAATACATGGGTTGCACCTCTGGAAATATGGCAAAACCCTTAACAAAACATATGTAGAGCTCATGGGCATATCATGCACACAATAATCATGGCAAAAATGACAAATGCCAAAATGGAGCAGCAGATCTGACAATTATCTCAAGTAGCACTCTTCTAATAGAATTTCGGGCATCAAAATGAACTCAAATGAAAATGATGCAATGGAATGAAATGATTTCCTCTCTGAGACGAACATTTTGATATGCTATATGCCAAAAACGGAGCTACGGATGAGGAGTTATAGCATGATGAACAGGAGTATATGGATCTGAGATTTTTGGGGACTTAGTCGAAATCTCATCCTCGAGTCTAGGGTTGACCCGGCACGGTTTACGAGGTGGCGACGGATCTGACCGGAATTCGACGGGAGCTTGCCGGGGAAGTGGTCGGACGGAGGCCGGGGAGGGCGGATCCGGTCGCCGGCGAGCAGATCCGCCGGATCCGGGCAACGCCGGCGAGAGGAGACGGCGGGGCGGCGAGCACCGGGCGGCGGGGCGGTGCAGCCCGAGCGCCGGAGGGCGGCGCTGGCCGAGGACGGCGGTGTCGCGGTGGGAGGTCGCCGTCCGGCGTCGATGGCGGGCGGCGGCATCGATGGCGGGCGGCGGCGCCGATGGCCTCGGGTGGCCGGACGCAAGGAGGGTGGCGGCGGCTTCGGGCGAGAGGAGGCGGGGCGATGTAGGCCGAGGAGGGCCCCTCGCGGGCTTCGGCGGGCCACGGTGGGAGGCGCCGGCGGAGCGACATGTGGCAGCCTACGAGTGTCTGCGGGCGGCGGCGGAGAGGCGTCCGACGCGGGCGGACATGTCCGTGCGGCGCGAGGAGGATTTCTAGGGTTAGGGGGAGAAGAGACCCGGGATTTGAGGAGGGGGTTCTATTTATAGGCATAGGAGGAGCTAGGAGAGTCCAAATGAGGTGCGGTTTTCGGCCACGCGATTGTGATCGAACGCTCTAGATGATGGAGAGGGTTTTGGTGGGTTTTGGGCCAAAATGGAGGGGTGTTGGGCTGCAACACACACGACGCCTTATCGGTCCCTTAGTTAACCGTTGGAGTATCAAACGAAGTCCAAATGGTACGAAACTTGACAGGCGGTCTACCGGTAGTAAACCAAGGCCGCTTGGCAAGTCTCGGTCCAATCCGGAAATGTTTAATCCCCACACACGAAAGAAACGTAGAAATGACCACCGGAGGAGAACGAAGCGCCGGAATGCAAAACGGACAACGGGGAAAATGCTCGAATGCATGAGATGAACACGTATGCAATGCAATGCACATGATGACATGATATGAGATGCATGACAACGACAACAACACACGGAGACAAAAACCTGAACCCGAGAAAATAAAATAACTTAATGCTGGAAACGGCAAGAGTTGGAGTACATATTGGGAAAGTCATATCCGGGGTGTTACAACACTCCACCACCACGAAAGGATCTCGTCCCGAGATCTAGGATGGAAAGAACGCCGGGTACTCAGAACAGAGGTGATCCTCGCGTTCCCAGGTAGCTTCACGGTCGGAATGGTGTGACCACTTGACTTTGAGGAATTTGATTGACTTGTTGCGAGTCTTGCGTTCAGTCTCTTCAAGAATAGCAACTGGGTGCTCACGATAGGAGAGATCTTCTTGGAGCTCAATGTCCTCGAAGTTGACGGTGCAGTCAGGAGTCTTGAAGCACTTTCGGAGCTGAGACACATGGAACACGTCATGAACATTTGCAAAGTTTGAAGGAAGCTCGAGTTGATAGGCAAGATCGCCTCTCTTGCTGACAATCTTGAAAGGTCCCACGTATCTAGGGGCAAGCTTCCCTTTGATACCGAAGCGACGAGTACCTTTCATAGGAGAGACGCGGAGGTAAACATGATCTCCGATCTCGAAAGCCAAATCACGGTGCTTACAATCATAGTAGCTCTTCTGGCGGGATTGGGCTGCTTTGAGGTTATCTCGAATGACTTTGCACATTTCCTCTGCCTCTGTGATTAAGTCATTTCCGAGAAGCTGGCGTTCACCGGTTTCAGACCAGTTGAGAGGGGTACGACACTTCCTGCCATACAGAATTTCAAATGGGGCCTTGCCCGAACTTGCTTGAAAACTGTTGTTGTAGGAGAATTCAGCATAAGGAAGACAATCCTCCCACTTCATGGCGAAGGAGATCACACAAGCCCTGAGCATATCTTCAAGAATCTGGTTGACACGCTCGACTTGACCGCTAGTTTGAGGATGGAAAGCTGTGCTGAAGCGGATGTTGGTGCCCATGGCCTTCTAAAAAGAATCCCAAAACTTGGAGGTAAAGATGCTGCCACGGTCTGAAGATATCACTTGTGGAATACCGTGCAGAGAGACAATTCGAGAGGTATAGAGTTCCGCCAATTGAGCTGCAGTGATTGACTCTTTGATAGGTAGAAAATGAGCCACTTTGGTGAGTTTGTCGATGACAACGAATATAGCATCATTGCCATGCTTGGACTTTGGAAACCCAGTCACGAAGTCCATCTCAATGTGGTCAAACTTCCATTCTAGAATGGCAAGAGGTTGGAGGAGACCAGCTAGCCTTTGGTGTTCTGCCTTCACTCTTCTGCAGACATCACACTCATTCACGAATCGAGCAATCTCGCGCTTCATTCGAGTCCACCAATAAGCCTGCTTGAGGTCCTGATACATCTTCGTACTCCCAGGGTGGATGGAGAGGAGAGAATTGTGAGACTCGTTCATGATCACTTTACGAAGGTCACCTTTGGGTACAACAATACGATCCTCGAAGAAGAGAGTATCCTTGTCATCAAGGTGGTAGCACTTGTACTTGGGTTGACTCTTGGCAATCCCAATCTTCACCTTTTTCACCATAGCATCAAGAAGCTGGGCTTGGCGAATCTGGTCTTCCAAGGTAGGAGAGACTTGAAGGTTGGCGAGGAAACCTTGAGGAACAACTTGCATATTTAGTTTGCGGAAAGCTTCACAAAGCTCGGGTTGATAAGGCTTGAGAATTAGACTGTTGCAATAAGCCTTTCTGCTCAATGCGTCAGCAATCACATTGGCCTTGCCTGGAGTATACTCGATACTCGGATTATACTCTTGAATCATTTCGACCCATCGAGTTTGCCTGAGGTTGAGATTAGGCTGAGTGAAGATGTACTTGAGACTCTTGTGGTCAGTGAAGATGTCCACTTTTCTTCCCAATAAGAGATGTCTCCAAGTCAAAAGAGCATGCACAACTGCCGCCAACTCGAGATCATGAGTGGGGTAGTTCTTCTCATTGGGCTTCAACTGGCGAGAGGTATAAGCAACAACTTTCCTCTCTTGCATCAACACTGCGCCAAGACCTTGGAGAGAGGCATCACAAAAGACCTCGTACGGCTTGGATTCATCAGGCGGAGTCAGACCTGGAGCAGTGATCAATTTCTCTTTCAAAGTGTTGAAAGCAATGTCACACTCTGGAGACCAAATGTACTTGACGTGCTTCTGAAGAAGATTTGAGAGAGGCTTCGCGATCTTAGAATAGTTTTCAACGAATCTTCGACAGTAGCTTGCGAGACCGAGGAAGCTACGAAGTTGCTTCACGTTCAGAGGAGGTTCCCAATTCACAATTGCAGACACCTTCTCAGGATTCACCACAATTCCCTTGGCAGAGATGATATGTCGAAGATAAAGAACCTCATCGAGCCAAAATTCGCACTTGGAGAACTTGGCGTAGAACTTGTGTTCTCTGAGCTTATCAAGCACCAAACGCAAGTGCTTGGCATGATCTTCCTTGTTCTTCGAGAAAACCAGAATGTCGTCGAGATAGACCAAACCGAAGTCATTGGTGTAGGCGTTGAAGATGAAGTTCATCATGCGAGAGAAAGTCGAAGGAGCGTTGACGAGGCCAAAAGACATGACAGTGTATTCATATGACCCATAGCTTGTCCTGAAAGCCTTCTTGGGAATATCTTGCTCACGGATTCGAATCTGATGATAACCCATACGGAGATCAAGCTTGGAGAATACTTGAGCACCTTTGAGTTGTTCGAACAGCTCGTTGATGTTGGGAAGTGGGTATTTATTCTTGATGGTCTTCTTGTTCAATGGACGGTAATCAACACAAAGTCGGTCCGTTCCATCCTTCTTCTTCACAAAAAGAACACCACAACCCCACGGAGAAGAACTAGGCCGGATGAGACCCATTCTCTCTTGAATATCGAGTTGCTTCTTCAGCTCCTTCAACTCTTCATGTCCGAGCTTGTAAGGACGCTTGCACACAGGTTCCGTGCCAGGCTCAAGATCAATGACGAATTCAACTGGCCGGTGCGGAGGCATTCCTGGAAGCTCTTCTGGAAAGACGTCTTGATATTGGCAAACGACTGGAATTTGCGAGATAGCATCCAGTTCACCCTTCTCATTGAGAGAAAATAGACGGATGGTATCATCACGAGCGGCAAAGACAATTACATCCTCAGACGAATGAGTCAATTGAATCTGCCTGGCTGCACAATCAAGCTGAGCCTTGTGCTTAGAAAGCCAATCCATTCCGAGAATAAGATCAATATCCGAGTCACCAAGAACATTTGGAGAGGACAAGAACTTATAGTCACCCAAAGTGATCGTAACATCCGGAACGCATACTCAAGATGTCATTTGACGGGCTAGAGAGACAATAGCCAACGGTTTCGACAACACTTGAGTAACAAAATCATGCTTAGATGCAAAAGGTCTCGACATGAAACAATGCGATGCACCAGTGTCAAAAAGAACTCTTGCAGGAATATCATTAACAGGAAGGTTACCCATGATGACATCTGATGAGTCCTCTGCCAGAGCTGCATTCATCAAGTTGACCTTGGCGTGCTTGGGGTTATGCTTGACCACAGCTGTACTTGCCGATCTCACAGGAGGAGGAGGAGGGAGACGCCTCTGGTTGAAACACTTGTTGGCATAGTGACCCTTCTGTTGGCACTTGTTGCACGTGACCTCTGAAAGCGGACGGTGATACGGAGCACTCGATCTTGGAGCTTGAGACGGGGTCTTGTTCTGAAAGCCAGGGTTGGGTGGGTGGGAAGATCCACTGCCACCTTTGCTCTTCTGCTGATACGGCTGACGGAACGGAGGAGGAGGAAGCCAATACTTCTGCTGCTTGGCCACTTGAGTAGAGGAAGATGGAGTAACATCTCTGACTCATCGTACCTCAAGGGCTCTTGTTGTAGAACTCATGTTGTAGAACTCATCGTACCTCAAGGGCTCGAAGAGAACAAGAGCTAGCTGAATTTCTTCTCTGAGACCACCCCTGAACTGGTATATCATGCTCTTCTCATAAGGTACGTCCTGCTTGGCAAAGCGGGCGAGCTTCTGAAACAACTTGTTGTAGTCATAGACAGACAAAGAGCCTTGCTTCAGGTCGCGGAATTCCTCACGCTTGCTTTCAACCACGCTCTGGGGAATATGGTGAGCTCTAAAATCTTGACGGAATTCATCCTAGGTGACCACACGTCCACCTCTTGAATCCTTGTACTGCTGGAACCATTCTGCAGCTTGACCTTTGAGTTGGAAGGAAGCGAACTTGACAAAGTCCTTAGGCCTGACGTTACTGCACTCGAAATGCTTACACAGATCCACTAGCCAATTGTTAGCATCGGTTTCCTCAACACAATTGCTGAAAGTCTTCGGCCCGTTAGCAAGAAACTGGTTGAGTGTAGAAAAGTGATTCTGATTGTTGCCTTGGTTCCCTTGGTTGCCTTGATTGCGCTATTGGAGAATTTGTATGATCAACTGTGTGTTTGCATTGGTTGCGGCCATCACAACTTGCCATGCCTCCAGAGGAGGTGGAGGTGGTGGCGGATCTTGATTCTGATTCTGATTGGTGCTCTTAGCGGGAGCCATCCTGAAGAGGTTGACCACCGTTAGCACATAGCCAGATAAAATGAAGCTGAAACCAATGGAATGAAAATTGCAACATATAGTCTTCACATCCAAACAAAAAGAACAAATGTATTCCTCTTGAAATGGTCACATATCCATAAATTGAGAAGCCACGTAGAATTTAGGTAGAGAAATAAATCAACAAGGTATGGATCAAGAACGAATACTCGGTAAGAAATCCCAATCTCAAACCAAATATCCGTGGAAGAAGAACTAGAGCTACTAGAATTCCCACCTATGAAACTCCCGAACCTTTCCGGTCAATCAGGTGTTGGGGATACAGGGGAGCATAATATCTCACCCAAATCTAGCAAATCGTACATCCAGCTGTATCCATCCTTCAACACATAACCAAGAAAAACTTCGGAAACCATCTACCTCAACCTTCGAAAAGCATACGTTATACAAGTTATGGCGATACTCCCGAACTCCCGCCCCAGTACGAACGCCGGAATCGGAGTTACGGTTTGGAAATGGCAAGCAATTCAAATATGACCACGTTCTGTGATTTACCGCAAGTAGCCATCTAAATGCAACAAGATGAACATGCTACAGCACCCAAACATGGCATAAAAATACATGGAAGGAATCCATTCATGATGCTTAACAAAAGTCTAGCACTGAGCTACGGCCAATTCATCCATTAACAGGTTCAAACAAGCATGGCAAAAATGCATTTGGCAGACAGATCTCAGACTTAGTGAAATTAACACTTGTGTGGAATTTCAGATTAGATAGCACTCTTCTAACAGCATTTCGGGCATCAAGATGAACTCAAATGAAAATGATGCAATGAGATGAAATGATGTACTCTCTGAGATGAACATTTTGATATGCTATATGCCCAAAATGGAGCTACGGATGCGGAGTTATAGCACGATGAACAGGAGCAAATAATCTGTAGACTTAGGAGAAAAAAGGTCAACCCTAGGGTTTTGAATCCAGATCTAAGATCCGGCACGTTTCACGAGGATGGCCGGATCTTCTCGCCGGAGAAGAGGGGTGGTGGCCGGAGCTGTCGGGGAAGAAGAAACCGGGGCGGCTCGCCGGACTTGGGGCACGACGGCGCGGGCTTGGACGGTCGTCGAGGCGGCGGTGGGCAAAAGGCGGCGGCGGCCGGCCGGATGCGAAAGTCGCCGGAGCGGCGAGGTCGGCGGCAGGGCGCGCGGCGGAGGCAGCGGGGCCGGCGAGCGCGGTCGGGCGGCGCCTCGGGCGCGGGCGGCGGACGGCTTCGGGACGCGGGAGCCGGATCTAGGCCCCACGGGCATCGACGGCGGCGGGTCGGTGGGGAGCCACGTGGCGCGACGGGAGAGGGCGAGGGGACGGCGGCGGACGTGTCCGGCCGGCGCGAGGTGGTTTTAGGGTTTGGACAGGGGAGAGATCCGGATTTTCGGAGGAGGACCTATTTATAGGCATAGAGGGAGCTAGGAGAGTCCAAATGAGGTGCGGTTTTCGGCCACGCGATCGTGGTCGAACACTCTAGATGATGGAGAGGGTTTTGGTGGCTTTTGGGCCAACATGGAGGGGTGTTGGGCTGCAACACACACGAGGCCTTTTTGGTCGCTCGGTTAACCGTTGGAGCATCAAACGAAGTCCAAATGGTACGAAACTTGACAGGCGGTCTACCGGTAGTAAACCAAGGCCGCTTGGCAAGTCTTGGTCCAATCCGGAAATGTTTAATCCCCACACATGAAAGAAAGGTAGAATGACCACCGGAGGAGAACGAAGCGCCGGAATGCAAAACAGACAACGGGGAAAAAGCTCGAATGCATGAGACAAACACGTATGCAAATGCAATGCACATGATGACATGATATGAGATGCACGACAACGAGAACAACACACGGAGACAAAAACCCGAACCCGAGAAAATAAAATAACTTAAGGCCGGAGTTGGAGTACATATTGGGTAAGTCACATCCGGGGTGTTACAGCCGTGCAGTGGTGAATTGTGCGCAAGTGCGTCCTTCGCGCTCAAGAAGTTTGTCCTCAATGCGCCCTCAATTTACTAGCGTGCGGGGTGCTACCCCGAGTGGTTTCAACTTTGTTTACTTCACCATGTGTCAGATGGTCCTGTAGTTTACTTATTTTCACCCACTGCCACATGGGCCAGCACACGAAGATACAGAACACGAGCTGACAAGGCAGCATGTGGATTGGTTGACCGGTCAACTAAACAATATACGGAGCTATACGCTGACATAGTGAGCGTATAATCCGTCGGTATAGAGAGTTCGAGTGAGAGGGGAGGCCCGTGAGAGATAGTAGAGGGAGAGAGAGAGAGAAAGAGCTACTCCCTCCGTTCGATAATGTAGTTCCAACATTTTTTTACGTCAAACTTTTGAAACTTTGACCAAGTTTATAAAGAAATTACTTATATCTACAATACCAAAGATAAATGATAGTATGGAGTAAGTACATGTTGTGATGAATCTAATTCGTTCCAGATGTAAATGTTTTTCTCCACATATACCTGGTCAAATGTTTCTGAGGTTTGACTTTTCTAAACATCCATATGCTTATGGACGTGACAGAGTCCCTAACAAGAGAGAGAGAGAGAGTGAGTGAAAAAAGTGTGTGTGCATGTGTGAAAGAGACATGGACAACACAGGATAAAAGTAGAGAAAAAGCGTGCGTGTATTATGCAAACATATCACACATGCATAGGCAAGGTGAGGAGATAGTGTGTGGTTGTTTGGAACCGAGAGAGCAAGACCCCTGGTACGTGGCCAAGAGGGGTCTGACAAACAAGGGAGAGAGGTCGAGAGAGACGTATGGAGAAAATGCAGACATGGTGAGGAGAGAGTGTACGTTTGTCATAGAGAGATCCCCTGGAGATCGTGATGGGACTACATGGGTGGGAGATCGAGTGACAAGGTGTGTGCGTGATAGAAGATGCCCCGAGAGATATCGAGATAGACGTATGGATGGAAGGAGACAATACGTGTGTTCCTGTTGGCTAGTAAGAGATAATCATACTTGGGAGGGGGGGGAGTCCTTGCGCCTATGATGGATTGAGGGATTATGGTACTTAGGGGGGTGCGTGTCACATGGAGAGAGAATAAGGGCGGAGAGTGTTGGATGGGTCTATATGTATAGCGCGAGCGAGACATGTGTATGTGTGAACCAGGGAGATATAAGGCCAATTTGGCTTGCGTCCTGAGCATCTTTTGCCTGGCCTGGGGTTGTGGCTGGATTTCATGCACGCTTGTTTGGTTGCTACCCTGTGAAAAAGAAAGCCCGCCTGGCCTGGGTTCCCTTATACTTTAATTAGCCTGGCTGAACTCCAGACACTGCAAGTAGCCTGGCCCAGGCGACCGATTTCGAACGCTTGGTCATGCCTGGTCGTGTGGCCACGAGGCTAACAGCAACATGGATGGATATTAGCATTAAATAATTGATGCATGGATTGATTGATGGGACGTTTATGCTTTGCCTGGCCCAAGCATGAACCAAACGCTTCAGCACCACACAAGCTTGCCGAGGCAGAAATATTTTACATCTCACGTCCACACCAGGCAGTACCGGCCACCAAGGCATGAGGGTCAGGTCACGAACCAAACTGACCAATAAAGTTTGAGAGAGATTGAGGAGCCCCGATAAGGCTGAGTGGTGCGTCAGATAGCTGAGAGGGGGGAAAGAGATATTCCATCCGCTCGATAATGCAGTGCATGTAAATTTTTTAGAAGTCAAACTTTGGAAACTTTGATCAGGTTTACGCAAATGTTATTTATATCTACAATACCAAAGATACATCATACAAAACTACATCTCATGGTGAATCTAATGGCATATGTTATCCGTACTAGATGTAATTCTTTTTCTCCACGTGCATGGTCAAACTTTGTGATGTTTGACTTTTCAATAAATCTATATGCTATGGACCGAGGAGAGTGCCTCAGTCGAGAAAGATCAAGTGCGTGTGAAGGAGAATGAGTAAGTGTGCAAACAGAGTATGTGTGTGAAAGAGAAAGTGACAACAAACGATAAATTAGAGAGAGTGTGTGTTTTCTCGTTTCTTATGCGAACATATCACTTATGCATCTCTGAGATGGAAAAGTGAGGCGAGGAGATACTCGAAGGTAGCTAGTGTGTGATTGTTTGCAACGGAGAGAGACACCCCTGTAGCACATGTCCAATAGAGGTGTGGCCAACAAGGAACAAAGGTTGAGAGGGACACATGGATGGCATGGACGCATGAGGAGGGAGAGAGGGTGTGTTTGTGATAGAGAGATCCCGTCGAGATCGTGAGGGGACTATATGGGTGGGAGATCGAGGGAGTGCGTGCACGATAGAAAGATGCCCCGAGAGAAATCGAGATAGACCACATGCACATGTTTGTGATGGAGACTAAGATTAGCTAGTCATATACATATAGGGGGACTGCGTGTGCCTACAATTGAGTGAGAGACCATCATACTTGGCTAGATGGGCATGAGATTGTGTGTGTGCGCGTGTGAGATGGAGAGAGAACGAGGGGGAGAGATAGAGTTTTAGATGGGCCTATCGAGTGCGAGTGAGATATGCATGTGTATGTGTGACCCAGGTGGATGGAGAGTTTGAGAGAGGGGGGGAAGAGCTCCGAGATGACATAGTGGTGCGTGAGAGAGTTACAGGCAAAGAGCCAAGGAATCTGTGTGCGTACGATGAGTGCACCCGAGATATCTAGCTTGGACTAGCTAGAGTATCATACATAGTGTGCAAGAGAGACCTATAGATGGTGTATATATGCATGCGAACTAGAAACACCCCCCCCCCACACACACACACAAAGACAGACAGAGAGAGAGAGAGAGAGAGATGGAGAGAAAGGGAGAGGGACGAACAAGGTTTTTGTGTCGGACGCGTGCGACAGAATTGAAGATTGTCGGCTAGAGAGAGAGAGAGAACATGAGTCCGGGAGAGAGGAAGGTCGCGTTTTATGCATCAAAGACTGATATAAACCATGTTTCGATATAAACTTGCATTCAAATATTTAAATTGGAGAACATGTTGTCTGCAATCCACACATGAACGGATATACGCGTATATCAAACAAGTTCATTAATTTGACTTTCAACATGTTCATGGAGTACTATAATACTGTACAATATGCTACTCGATTGAAGTGTTCAATTTT